>NC_143042.1:57672500-57702500 GCF_057628025.1 Oncorhynchus mykiss | reverse complement strand
AGACACTGTTAACAGTCATGGGGATAAACACCTACCAGGAAGCAACAACCTTTCCCTCCCCACATACACATACACCTCAGAGCCTTCACAGTCAGCCCACTAACACCTCTCTCAGAGCCTTCACAGTCAGCCCACTGACACCTCTCTCAGAGCCTTCACAGTCAGCCCACTAACACCTCTCTCAGAGCCTTCACAGTCAGCCCACTGACACCTCTCTCAGAGGCTTCACAGTCAGCCCTCTGACACCTCTCTCAGAGCCTTCACAGTCAGCCCACTGACACCCCCCTCAGTGCCTTCACAGTCAGCCCACTGACACCTCAGTGCCTTCACAGTCAGCCCACTGAGACCTCTCTCAGAGCCTTCACAGAGAGAATAGAAAGAGAATAGAGAATGAAAAATGGTTTGATAATGATTGGAGAAATCTAAGGAAGTCATTGAGATACACACTACTGTTCAAAAGTTTGGGGTCACTTAGAAATTTCCACGTTCTTGAAAGAAAATATATATTTTTTGTCCATTAAAATAATTGATCAAATTGATCAGAAATACAGTGTAGACATTGTTAATGTTTTAATTGACTATTGTAGCTGGAAATGGTTGATTTTTAATGGAATATCTACATAGACATACAGAGGTCCATTATCAGCAACCATCACTCCTGTGTTCCAATGTCACGTTGGGTTAGCTAATCCAAGTTTATCATTTTAAAAAGCTAATTGATCATTAAAAAACCTTTTTGCAATTATGTTAGCACAGCTGAAAACTGTTGTCCTGATTAAAGAAGCAATAAAACTGGCCTTCTTTAGACTAGTTGAGTATCTGGAGCATCAGCATTTGTGGGTTCAATTACAGGCTCAAAATGTCCAGAAACAAAGAACTTTCTTCTGAAACCCGTCAGTCTATTCTTGTTATGAGAAATGAAGGCTATTCCATGTGAGTAATTGCCAAGAAACTGAAGATCTCGTACAACGCTGTGTACTACTCCCTTCACAGAACAGCGTGAACTGGCTCTAACCAGATTAGAAAGAGGAGTGGGAGGCCCCGGTGCACAGTTGAGCAAGAGGACAAGTACATTAGAGTGTCTAGTTTGAGAAACAGATGCCTCACAAGTCCTCAACTGGCAGCTTCATTAAATAGTACCCACAAAACACCAGTCAGTGAAGAGGTGACTCTGGGATGCTGGCCTTCTAGTCAGAGATCCTCTGTCCAGTCTCAACGTCAACAGTGAAGAGGCGACTCCGGGATGCTGGTCTTCTAGGCAGAGGAACTCTGTCCAGTCTCAACGTCAACAGTGAAGAGACGACTCCGGGATGGCTGACCATCTATATAGAGTTCCTCTCTCCAGTGTCTGTGTTATTTTGCCATCTTAATATTTTCTTTTTATTGGCCAGTTATATGATATGGCTTTTTCTTTGCAACTCTGCATAAGGTTCTGACCACCATGTGACTGATATAAAACTGAGGAAAAAACTGACTAGGTACAGACTCAGAGAGGACAGTCTGGCTATAGAGACCGGTCATCACAGACCAACCTGGCTGCCCAGAGAGGACAGGCTAGCTATAGAGACCGGTCGTCACAGACCAACCTGGCTGCCCAGAGAGGACAGTCTGGCTATAGAGACCGGTCGTCACAGACAAACCTGGCTGCCCAGAGAGGACAGGCTGGCTATAGAGACCGGTCATCACAGACCAACCTGGCTGCCCAGAGAGGACAGGCTGGCTATAGAGACCGGTCATCACAGACAAACCTGGCTGCCCAGAGAGGACAGTCTGGCTATAGAGACCGGTCGTCACAGACCAACCTGGCTGCCCAGAGAGGACAGGCTGGCTATAGAGACCGGTCGTCACAGACCAACCTGGCTGCCCAGAGAGGACAGGCTGGCTATAGAGACCGGTTGTCACAGACCAACCTGGCTGCCCAAAGAGGACAGGCTGGCTGTAGAGACCGGTCGTCACAGACCAACCTGGCTGCCCAGAGAGGACAGGCTGGCTATAGAGACCGGTCGTCACAGACAAACCTGGCTGCCCAGAGAGGACAGGCTGGCTATAGAGACCGGTTGTCACAGACCAACCTGGCTGCCCAAAGAGGACAGGCTGGCTGTAGAGACCGGTCGTCACAGACCAACCTGGCTGCCCAGAGAGGACAGTCTGGCTATAGAGACCGGTCGTCACAGACCAACCTGGCTTCCCAGAGAGGACAGTCTGGCTATAGAGGCCGGTCGTCACAGACCAACCTGGCTGCCCAGAGAGCACAGTCTGGCTATATAGAGACCGGTCGTCACAGACCAACCTAGCTGCCCAGAGAGGACAGTCTGGCTATAGAGACCGGTCGTCACAGACAAACCTGGCTGCCCAGAGAGGACAGTCTGGCTATAGAGAACGGTCGTCACAGACAAACCTGGCTGCCCAGAGAGGACAGTCTGGCTATAGAGACCAGTCGTCACAGACCAACCTGGCTGCCCAGAGAGGACAATCTGGCTATAGACACCGGTCGTCACAGACCAACCTGGCTGCCCAGAGAGGACAGTCTGGCTATAGAAACCGGTCGTCACAGACAAACCTGGCTGCCCAGAGAGGACAGGCTGGCTATAGACACCGGTCGCCACAGACAAACCTGGCTGCCCAGAGAGGACAGTCTGGCTATAGAGACCGGTCGTCACAGACCAACCTGGCTGACAGAGAGGACAGTCTGGCTATAGAGACCGGTCGTCACCGACAAACCTGGCTGCCCAGAGAGGACAGTCTGGCTATAGAGACCGGTCGTCACAGACCAACCTGGCTGCCCAGAGAGGACAGTCTGGCTATAGAGACCGGTCGTCACCGACAAACCTGGCTGCCCAGAGAGGACAGTCTGGCTATAGAGACCGGTCGTCACAGACCAACCTGGTTGCCCAGAGAGGACAGTCTGGCTATAGAGACCGGTCGTCACCGACAAACCTGGCTGCCCAGAGATCTACTACCAGGTCATGTGTCTTCTCAGTCATGTTGACACTGGTCTACTACCAGGTCATGTGTCTTCTCAGTCATGTTGACACTGGTCTACTACCAGGTCATGTGTCTTCTCAGTCATGTTGACACTGGTCTACTACCAGGTCATGTGTCTTCTCAGTCATGTTGACACTGGTCTACTACCAGGTCATGTGTCTTCTCAGTTATGCTGACACTGGTCTACTACCAGGTCATGTGTCTTCTCAGTCATGTTGACACTGGTCTACTACCAGGTCATGTGTCTTCTCAGTCATGTTGACACTGGTCTACTACCAGGTCATGTGTCTTCTCAGTCATGTTGATACTGGTCTACTACCAGGTCATGTGTCTTCTCAGTCATGTTGACACTGGTCTACTACCACACCTTTTTTTGTTATCTGTATACTTTGACAGTATAAGTAATTTAACTTTCCATGTCAATAAAGTCTATTGAATTGAATGAGAGAAAGAGAGAGAGAGGGGGGGGGGTTCTTACCTTGGTTGGAGGCGGGACTCGAAGGATCTTGGGTGGTGCTGATTGGCAAGGAGGTGCCCAGTGATGTCATAGAGGTCACCCAATCACGAGGGTCTGTGTGAACCACGGTGGGAGGAGTTGTGGAAGAGAAGTAAGAAGAGGATGAAGAGGAGTGTGTGACAGTAGTGCCCGTGTGTGGAATATAGTGAGTTCCAGTTGGTTTGAGGTTGTGTTCATGGTCGGGTCGGTCTGCGGTCGCTGTCCTGGCAGGTCTGGTCACGTTAGGGTTAACGGGAGAGGTCCCGATAGCGGTGAACGGAGTGTCCGTGGAGACAGGGTACGCCGTGCCGAAGAGTGGGTCCGACTCTCCTGACTCTACTCCCATAAAGAAAACATTCCCAAAGATTCCTGAAACACAACAAACACATATATTGAAGAGATAGACGTTCTGATAACAGTTGATTAATCAATACTATACAGTCTCAGTGGCGACCTGTCATTCAGGGCAGTGTCACCAGCAAAGCACCCCCACTCCATCACACCTCCTCCTCCATGCTTCATGGTGGGAACTACACATGCGAAGATCATCCATACACCTACTCTGCGCCATTGTTTGTGTTTCTTGGAGAAAGTCTCTTCTTCTTATTGGTGTCCTTTAGTAGTGGTTCCTTTGCAGCAAATCGACCATGAAGACCTGATTCACACAGTCTCCTCTGAACAGTTGATGTTGAGATGTGTCTGTTACTTTGAAGCATTTCTTAGGGCTGCAACCTAAAGCTGGTAACTGTAATGAACTTCTCCTCTGCAGCAGAGGTAACTCTGGGTCTTCCTTTCCTGTAGCGGTCCTCATGAGAGCCAGTTTCACCATAGCACAATGGTTATTGTGACGGCACTTAAAGAAACTTTCAAATTTCTTGAAATCTTCCGTATTGACTGACCTTCATGTCTTAAAGTAAAGTCTGCCTATTTGAGCTGTTCTTGCCATAATATGGACGTGGTCTTTTACCAAATAGGGCTATCTTCTGCATTCCACCACTACCTTGTCACAACACAACTGATTGGCTCAAAGGCATTAATTGAAATGCATTCCAGGTGACTATCTCATGAAGCTGGTTGAGAGAATCCCAAGAGCGTGCAAATCCGTCATCAAGGCAAAGGGTGACTACTTTGACATTTTTTTTGGTTACTACATGATTCCATATGTTATTTCATATTGTTGATGTCTTCACTATTATTCTACAATGTAGAAAATAGTCAAAATAAAGAAAAACCCTGGAATGAGAAGGTGTCTAAACTTTTGACTGGTACTGTACGTTGTGATGGTCAGGGAGAATCGAAGAGAGATATGTCATTTGGGCTCCCGAGTGGCTGTCTAAGACACTGCTGTCTAGGACACTGCATCTCAGTGCTAGAGGTGTCACTAGAGACCCTGGTTCGATTCCAGGCTGTATCACAACCGGCCGTGATTTGGATTCCCCATAGGGTGGCACACAATTGGCCGCAGTGTCGTCCGGGTTTGGCCGGGGACGTCACTTTAAATAAGAATGTGTTCTTAACGAACTTAGTTAAATAAAGGACACATACAAAACAAATACATTCATGGTCAGGGAGAAGTAGAGAGACGTTGTGATGGTCAGGGAGAAGTAGAGAGACGTTGTGATGGTCAGGGAGAAGTAGAGAGACGTTGTGATGGTCAGGGAGAAGTGGAGAGACGTTGTGATGGTCAGGGAGAAGTAGAGAGACGTTGTGATGGTCAGGGAGAAGTAGAGAGACGTTGTGATGGTCAGGGAGAAGTAGAGAGACGTTGTGATGGTCAGGGAGAAGTGGAGAGACGTTGTGATGGTCAGGGAGAAGTGGAGAGACGTTGTGATGGTCAGGGAGAAGTGGAGAGACGTTGTGATGGTCAGGGAGAAGTAGAGAGACGTTGTGATGGTCAGGGAGAAGTAGAGAGACGTTGTGATGGTCAGGGAGAAGTAGAGAGACAGACGTTGTGATGGTCAGGGAGAAGTAGAGAGACGTTGTGATGGTCAGGGAGAAGTAGAGAGACGTGATGGTCAGGGAGAAGTAGAGAGACGTTGTGATGGTCAGGGAGAAGTAGAGAGACGTTGTGATGGTCAGGGAGAAGTAGAGAGACGTTGTGATGGTCAGGGAGAAGTAGAGAGACGTTGTGATGGTCAGGGAGAAGTAGAGAGACGTTGTGATGGTCAGGGAGAAGTGGAGAGACGTTGTGATGGTCAGGGAGAAGTAGAGAGACGTTGTGATGGTCAGGGAGAAGTAGAGAGACGTTGTGATGGTCAGGGAGAAGTGGAGAGACGTTGTGATGGTCAGGGAGAAGTGGAGAGACGTTGTGATGGTCAGGGAGAAGTGGAGAGACGTTGTGATGGTCAGGGAGAAGTAGACAGACGTTGTGATGGTCAGGGAGAAGTAGAGAGACGTTGTGATGGTCAGGGAGAAGTGGAGAGACGTTGTGATGGTCAGGGAGAAGTAGACAGATGTTGTGATGGTCAGGGAGAAGTGGAGAGAAGTTGTGATGGTCAGGGAGAAGTGGAGAGACGTTGTAATGGTCAGGGAGAAGTAGAGAGACGTTGTGATGGTCAGGGAGAAGTGGAGAGACGTTGTGATGGTCAGGGAGAAGTAGAGAGACGTTGTGATGGTCAGGGAGAAGTAGAGAGACGTTGTGATGGTCAGGGAGAAGTAGAGAGACGTTGTGATGGTCAGGGAGAAGTAGAGAGACGTTGTGATGGTCAGGGAGAAGTGGAGAGATGGTCAGGGAGAGGTGGAGAGATGTTGTGATGGTCAGGGAGAAGTAGAGAGATGTTGTGATGGTCAGGGAGAAGTAGAGAGATGTTGTGATGGTCAGGTAGAAGTAGAGAGACGTTGTGATGGTCAGGGAGAAGTAGAGAGACAGACGTTGTGATGGTCAGGGAGAAGTGGAGAGACATTGTGATGGTCAGGGAGAAGTAGATAGATGTTGTGATGGTCAGGGAGAAGTAGAGAGACGTTGTGATGGTCAGGGAGAAGTAGAGAGACGTTGTGATGGTCAGGGAGAAGTAGAGAGACAGACGTTGTGATGGTCAGGGAGAAGTAGAGAGACGTTGTGATGGTCAGGGAGAAGTAGAGAGACGTTGTGATGGTCAGGGAGAAGTGGTGAGACGTTGTGATGGTCAGGGATAAGTGGAGAGACGGTGTGATGGTCAGGGAGGAGTGGAGAGACGGTGTGATGGTCAGGGAGAAGTAGAGAGATGTTGTGATGGTCAGGGAGAAGTGGAGAGACGTTGTGATGGTCAGGGAGAAGTAGACAGACGTTGTGATGGTCAGGGAGAAGTAGACAGACGTTGTGATGGTCAGGGAGAAGTGGAGAGATGTTGTGATGGTCAGGGAGAAGTACACAGACGTTGTGATGGTCAGAGAGAAGTAGAGAGACGTTGTGATGGTCAGGGAGAAGTGGAGAGACGTTGTGATGGTCAGGGAGAAGTAGACAGACGTTGTGATGGTCAGGGAGAAGTAGACAGACGTTGTGATGGTCAGGGAGAAGTGGAGAGATGTTGTGATGGTCAGGGAGAAGTACACAGACGTTGTGATGGTCAGAGAGAAGTAGAGAGACGTTGTGATGGTCAGGGAGAAGTAGACAGACGTTGTGATGGTAAGGGAGGAGTGGAGAGATGGTCAGGGAGAAGTGGAGAGATGTTGTGATGGTCAGGGAGAAGTAGAGAGATGTTGTGATGGTCAGGGAGAAGTAGAGAGATGTTGTGATGGTCAGGGAGAAGTAGAGAGACGTTGTGATGGTCAGGGAGAAGTAGAGAGACAGACGTTGTGATGGTCAGGGAGAAGTGGAGAGACATTGTGATGGTCAGGGAGAAGTAGAGAGATGTTTTGATGGTCAGGGAGAAGTAGAGAGACGTTGTGATGGTCAGGGAGAAGTAGAGAGACAGACGTTGTGATGGTCAGGGAGAAGTAGAGAGACGTTGTGATGGTCAGGGAGAAGTAGAGAGACGTTGTGATGGTCAGGGAGAAGTGGTGAGACGTTTTGATGGTCAGGGATAAGTGGAGAGACGGTGTGATGGTCAGGGAGAAGTGGAGAGACGGTGTGATGGTCAGGGAGAAGTGGAGAGATGTTGTGATGGTCAGGGAGAAGTAGAGAGACGTTGTGATGGTCAGGGAGAAGTAGAGAGACAGACGTTGTGATGGTCAGGGAGAAGTAGAGAGACAGACGTTGTGATGGTCAGGGAGAAGTAGAGAGACGTTGTGATGGTCAGGGAGAAGTAGAGAGACGTTGTGATGGTCAGGGAGAAGTGGTGAGACGTTGTTATGGTCAGGGATAAGTGGAGAGACGGTGTGATGGTCAGGGAGAAGTGGAGAGACGGTGTGATGGTCAGGGAGAAGTGGAGAGACGTTGTGATGGTCAGGGAGAAGTAGAGAGACGTTGTGATGGTCAGGGAGAAGTAGAGAGACGTTGTGATGGTCAGGGAGAAGTAGAGAGATGTTGTGATGGTCAGGGAGAAGTAGAGAGACGTTGTGATGGTCAGGGAGAAGTAGAGAGACGTTGTGATGGTCAGGGAGAAGTAGAGAGACGTTGTGATGGTCAGGGAGAAGTAGAGAGACGTTGTGATGGTCAGGGAGAAGTAGAGAGACGTTGTGATGGTCAGGGAGAAGTAGAGAGACGTTGTGATGGTCAGGGAGAAGTAGAGAGACAGACGTTGTGATGGTCAGGGAGAAGTAGAGAGACAGACGTTGTGATGGTCAGGGAGAAGTGGAGAGACGTTGTGATGGTTAGGGAGAAGTAGAGAGACGTTGTGATGGTCAGGGAGAAGTGGAGAGACGTTGTGATGGTCAGGGAGAAGTGGAGAGACGTTGTGATGGTCAGGGAGAAGTGGAGAGACATACGTTGTGATGGTCAGGGAGAAGTGGAGAGACGTACGTTGTGATGGTCAGGGAGAAGTGGAGAGACGTACGTTGTGATGGTCAGGGAGAAGTAGAGAGACGTTGTGATGGTCAGGGAGAAGTAGAGAGACGTTGTGATGGTCAGGGAGAAGTGGAGAGACGTTGTGATGGTCAGGGAGAAGTGGAGAGACGTTGTGATGGTCAGGGAGAAGTGGAGAGACGTACGTTGTGATGGTCAGGGAGAAGTGGAGAGACGTTGTGATGGTCAGGGAGAAGTGGAGAGACGTTGTGATGGTCAGGGAGAAGTGGAGAGACGTTGTGATGGTCAGGGAGAAGTGGAGAGACGTTGTGATGGTCAGGGAGAAGTAGAGAGACGTTGTGGTGGTCAGGAAGAAGTGGAGAGACGTTGTGATGGTCAGGGAGAAGTGGAGAGACGTTGTGATGGTCAGGGAGAAGTAGAGAGACGTTGTGATGGTCAGGGAGAAGTAGAGAGACGTTGTGATGGTCAGGGAGAAGTAGAGAGACGTTGTGATGGTCAGGGAGAAGTGGAGAGACGGTGTGATGGTCAGGGAGAAGTGGAGAGACGGTGTGATGGTCAGGGAGAAGTGGAGAGACGTACGTTTTGATGGTCAGGGAGAAGTGGAGAGACAGACTTTGTGATGGTCAGGGAGAAGTGGAGAGACGTTGTGATGGTCAGGGAGAAGTGGAGAGACGTACGTTTTGATGGTCAGGGAGAAGTGGAGAGACGTACGTTTTGATGGTCAGGGAGAAGTGGAGAGACGTTGTGATGGTCAGGGAGAAGTGGAGAGACGTTGTGATGGTCAGGGAGAAGTGGAGAGACGTTGTGATGGTCAGGGAGAAGTAGAGAGACGTTGTGATGGTCAGGGAGAAGTGGAGAGACGTTGTGATGGTCAGGGAGAAGTAGAGAGACGTTGTGATGGTCAGGGAGAAGTGGAGAGACGTTGTGATGGTCAGGGAGAAGTGGAGAGACGTTGTGATGGTCAGGGAGAAGTGGAGAGACGTTGTGATGGTCAGGGAGAAGTGGTGTGTGTATGTGTGTGGTGTGTGTATGTGTGTGTACCTGAGAAGGCCAGTAGAACCAGCAGTAGACAGGTTAGCAGGCTGACAACAGGGACGAGGATGAGGAGGAGAAGACGAATATAGTTCTTTGTCGAGGTCCTCTTCTGAGGACACACTTCACCCATGGTCATGTCCTCATCAGCAACCTACACACACACAATGATAGAGGGGAGACAGAGAAACCAGACAGAAGGAGAGAGAGGGGAGACAGAGAAACCAGACAGAAGGAGAGAGAGGGGAGACAGAGAAACCAGACAGAAGGAGTGAGGGGAGACAGAGCAACCAGAAAGAAGGAGAGAGAGGGGAGACAGAGAACCAGACAGAAGGAGAGAGGGGAGACAGAGAAACCAGACAGAAGGAGAGAGAGGGGAGACAGATAAACCAGACAGAAGGAGTGAGGGGAGACAGAGCAACCAGACAGAAGGAGAGAGAGGGGAGACAGAGAACCAGACAGAAGGAGTGAGGGGAGACAGAGAACCAGACAGAAGGAGTGAGGGGAGACAGAGAAACCAGACAGATGGAGAGAGAGGGGAGACAGAGAAACCAGACAGAAGGAGAGAGGGGAGACAGAGAGAGAGACAGTAAGACAGTTATAGTAATAGTTAGATAGGTCAGCAGTATTATAACTAATAGTTAGATAGGTCGGCAGTACTATAACTAGTAGTTAGATAGGTCAGCAGTATTATAATAGTTAGATAGGTCAGCAGTACAATAACTAATAGTTAGATAGGTCAGCAGTACTATAACTAGTAGTTAGATAGGTCAGCAGTACTATAACTAATAGTTAGATAGGTCAGCAGTACTATAACTAGTAGTTAGATAGGTCAGCAGTACTATAACTAATAGTTAGATAGGTCAGCAGTATTATAACAGTTAGATAGGTCAGCAGTACTATAACTAGTAGTTAGATAGGTCAGCAGTACAATAACTAACAGTTAGATAGGTCAGCAGTACTATAACTAATAGTTAGATAGGTCAGCAGTACTATAACTAGTAGTTAGATAGGTCAGCAGTACTATAACTAATAGTTAGATAGGTCAGCAGTATTATAACAGTTAGATAGGTCAGCAGTACTATAACTAATAGTTAGATAGGTCAGCAGTATTATAACAGTTAGATAGGTCAGTAGTACTATAACTAATAGTTAGATAGGTCAGCAGTACTATAACTAATAGTTAGATAGGTCAGCAGTACTATAACTAATAGTTAGATAGGTCAGCAGTACTATAACTAATAGTTAGATAGGTCAGCAGTACTATAACTAATAGTTAGATAGGTCAGCAGTACTATAACTAATAGTTAGATAGGTCAGCAGTACTATAACTAATAGTTAGATAGGTCAGCAGTATTATAATAGTTAGATAGGTCAGCAGTACTATAACTAGTAGTTAGATAGGTCAGCAGTATTATAATAGTTAGATAGGTCAGCAGTACTATAACTAGTAGTTAGATAGGTCAGCAGTATTATAACAGTTAGATAGGTCAGCAGTATTATAACTAATAGTTAGATAGGTCAGCAGTATTATAATAGTTAGATAGGTCAGCAGTACTATAACTAGTAGTTAGATAGGTCAGCAGTATTATAATAGTTAGATTGGTCAGCAGTACTATAACTAATAGTTAGATAGGTCAGCAGTACTATAACTAATAGTTAGATAGGTCAGCAGTATTATAATAGTTAGATAGGTCAGCAGTACTATAACTAGTAGTTAGATAGGTCAGCAGTATTATAACAGTTAGATAGGTCAGCAGTACTATAACTAGTAGTTAGATAGGTCAGCAGTACTATAACTAGTAGTTAGATAGGTCAGCAGTATTATAACAGTTAGATAGGTCAGCAGTATTATAACTAATAGTTAGATAGGTCAGCAGTACTATAACTAGTAGTTAGATAGGTCAGCAGTACTATAACTAGTAGTTAGATAGGTCAGCAGTATTATAATAGTTAGATAGGTCAGCAGTACTATAACTAGTAGTTAGATAGGTCAGCAGTATTATAATAGTTAGATAGGTCAGCAGTACTATAACTAGTAGTTAGATAGGTCAGCAGTATTATAATAGTTAGATAGGTCAGCAGTACTATAACTAGTAGTTAGATAGGTCAGCAGTACTATAACTAATAGTTAGATAGGTCAGCAGTACTATAACTAATAGTTAGATAGGTCAGCAGTACTATAACTAATAGTTAGATAGGTCAGCAGTATTATAATAGTTAGATAGGTCAGCAGTACTATAACTAGTAGTTAGATAGGTCAGCAGTATTATAACAGTTAGATAGGTCAGCAGTATTATAACACTTAGATAGGTCAGCAGTATTATAACAGTTAGATAGGTCAGCAGTATTATAACAGTTAGATAGGTCAGCAGTACTATAACTAGTAGTTAGATAGGTCAGCAGTATTATAATAGTTAGATAGGTCAGCAGTACTATAACTAGTAGTTAGATAGGTCAGCAGTATTTAAACAGTTAGATAGGTCAGCAGTATTATAACTAATAGTTAGATCGGTCAGCAGTACTATAACTAGTAGTTAGATAGGTCAGCAATACTATAACTAGTACTTAGATAGGTCAGCAGTATTATAACAGTTAGATAGGTCAGCAGTACTATAATAGTTAGATAGGTCAGCAGTACTATAACTAATAGTTAGATCGGTCAGCAGTACTATAACTAGTAGTTAGATAGGTCAGCAATACTATAACTAGTACTTAGATAGGTCAGCAGTATTATAACAGTTAGATAGGTCAGCAGTATTATAATAGTTAGATAGGTCAGCAGTACTATAACTAGTAGTTAGATAGGTCAGCAGTATTATAATAGTTAGATAGGTCAGCAGTACTATAACTAGTAGTTAGATAGGTCAGCAGTATTATAACAGTTAGATAGGTCAGCAGTATTATAACTAATAGTTAGATAGGTCAGCAGTACTATAACTAGAAGTTAGATAGGTCAGCAGTACTATAACTAGTAGTTAGATAGGTCAGCAGTATTATAATAGTTAGATAGGTCAGCAGTACTATAACTAGTAGTTAGATAGGTCAGCAGTATTATAATAGTTAGATAGGTCAGCAGTACTATAACTAATAGTTAGATAGGTCAGCAGTACTATAACTAGTAGTTAGATAGGTCAGCAGTATTATAATAGTTAGATAGGTCAGCAGTACTATAACTAATAGTTAGATAGGTCAGCAGTACTATAACTAATAGTTAGATAGGGCAGCAGTATTATAACTAATAGTTAGATAGGTCAGCAGTATTATAACAGTTAGATAGGTCAGCAGTACTATAACTAATAGTTAGATATGTCAGCAGTACTATAACTAGTAGTTAGATAGGTCAGCAGTATTATAACAGCTAGATAGGTCAGCAGTACTATAACTAATAGTTAGATAGGTCAGCAGTACTATAACTAATAGTTAGATAGGTCAGCAGTACTATAACTAATAGTTAGATAGGTCAGCAGTATTATAATAGTTAGATAGGTCAGCAGTATTATAACTAATAGTTAGATAGGTCAGCAGTACTATAACTAGTAGTTAGATAGGTCAGCAGTACTATAACTAGTAGTTAGATAGGTCAGCAGTACTATAACTAATAGTTAGATAGGTCAGCAGTATTATAAAAGTTAGATAGGTCAGCAGTATTATAACTAATAGTTAGATAGGTCAGCAGTACTATAATAGTTAGGTAGGTCAGCAGTATTATAACTAATAGTTAGATAGGTCAGCAGTACTATAACTAGTAGTTAGATAGGTCAGCAGTACTATAACTAGTAGTTAGATAGGTCAGCAGTACTATTACTAATAGTTAGATAGGTCAGCAGTATTATAACTAATAGTTTGATAGGTCAGCAGTACTATAACTAATAGTTAGATAGGTCAGCAGTACTATAACTAATAGTTAGATAGGTCAGCAGTACTATAACTATTAGTTAGATAGGTCAGCAGTACTATAACTATTAGTTAGATAGGTCAGCAGTACTATAACTAGTAGTTAGATAGGTCAGCAGTATTATAGTAGTTAGATAGGTCAGCAGTACTATAACTAATAGTTAGATAGGTCAGCAGTATTATAATACTTAGATAGGTCAGCAGTACTATAACTAGTAGTTAGATAGGTCAGCAGTACTATAACTAATAGTTAGATAGGTCAGCAGTACTATAACTAATAGTTAGATAGGTCAGCAGTATTATAATAGTTAGATAGGTCAGCGGTACTATAATAGTTATCTAGGTCAGCAGTATTATAACTAATAGTTAGATAGGTCAGCAGTACTATAACTAGTAGTTAGATAGGTCAGTAGTATTATAATAGTTAGATAGGTCAGCAGTATTATAACTATTAGTTAGATAGGTCAGCAGTACAATAACTAATAGTTAGATAGGTCAGCAGTACTATAACTAATAGTTAGATAGGTCAGCAGTACTATAACTAATAGTTAGATAGGTCAGCAGTATTATAACTAATAGTTAGATAGGGCAGCAGTACTATAACTAATAGTTAGATAGGTCAGCAGTACTATAACTAGTAGTTAGATAGGTCAGCAGTACAATAACTAATAGTTAGATAGGTCAGCAGTATTATAACTAATAGTTAGATAGGTCAGCAGTACTATAACTAATAGTTAGATAGGTCAGCAGTACTATAACTAATAGTTAGATAGGTCAGCAGTACTATAACTAGTAGTTAGATAGGTCAGCAGTACAATAACTAATAGTTAGATAGGTCAGCAGTATTATAACTAATAGTTAGATAGGTCAGCAGTACTATAACTAATAGTTAGATAGGTCAGCAGTACTATAACTAATAGTTAGATAGGTCAGCAGTACTATAACTAATAGTTAGATAGGTCAGCAGTATTATAACTAATAGTTAGATAGGTCAGCAGTACTATAACTAGTAGTTAGATAGGTCAGCAGTATTATAATAGTTAGATAGGTCAGCAGTACTATAACTAATAGTTAGATAGGTCAGCAGTATTATAACTATTAGTTAGATAGGTCAGCAGTACAATAACTAATAGTTAGATAGGTCAGCAGTATCATAACTATTAGTTAGATAGGTCAGAGGTACTATAACTAATAGTTAGATAGGTCAGCAGTACTATAACTATTAGTTAGATAGGTCAGCAGTATTATAATTGTTAGATAGGTCAGCAGTACTATAACTAATAGTTAGATAGGTCAGCAGTACTATAACTAGTAGTTAGATAGGTCAGCAGTATTATAATAGTTAGATAGGTCAGCAGTACTATAACTAATAGTTAGATAGGTCAGCAGTATTATAACTATTAGTTAGATAGGTCAGCAGTATTATAATTGTTAGATAGGTCAGCAGTACTATAACTAGTAGTTAGATAGGTCAGCAGTATTATAACTATTAGTTAGATAGGTCAGCAGTACTATAACTAATAGTTAGATAGGTCAGCAGTACTATAACTATTAGTTAGATAGGTCAGCAGTATTATAATTGTTAGATAGGTCAGCAGTACTATAACTAATAGTTAGATAGGTCAGCAGTACTATAACTCGTAGTTAGATAGGTCAGCAGTATTATAATAGTTAGATAGGTCAGCAGTATTATAATAGTTAGATAGGTCAGCAGTACTATAACTAATAGTTAGATAGGTCAGCAGTACTATAACTATTAGTTAGATAGGTCAGCAGTACTATAACTAATAGTTAGATAGGTCAGCAGTACTATAACTAATAGTTAGATAGGTCAGCAGTACTATAATAGTTAGATAGGTCAGCAGTATTATAATAGTTAGATAGGTCAGCAGTACTATAATAGTTAGGTAGGTCAGCAGTACTATAACTAATAGTTAGATAGGTCAGCAGTACTATAACTAATAGTTAGATAGGTCAGCAGTATTATAACTATTAGTTAGATAGGTCAGCAGTATTATAACTATTAGTTAGATAGGTCAGCAGTACTATAATAGTTAGATAGGTCAGCAGTACTATAACTAATAGTTAGATAGGTCAGCAGTACTATAACTAATAGTTAGATAGGTCAGCAGTACTATAACTAATAGTTAGATAGGTCAGCAGTATTATAACTATTAGTTAGATAGGTCAGCAGTACTATAATAGTTAGATAGGTCAGCAGTACTATAACTAATAGTTAGATAGGTCAGCAGTACTATAACTAATAGTTAGATAGGTCAGCAGTATTATAACTAATAGTTTGATAGGTCAGCAGTACTATAACTAATAGTTAGATAGGTCAGCAGTACAATAACTAGTAGTTAGATAGGTCAGCAGTATTATAATAGTTAGATAGGTCAGCAGTACTATAATAGTTAGCTAGGTCAGCAGTATTATAACTAATAGTTAGATAGGTCAGCAGTACTATAACTAGTAGTTAGATAGGTCAGTAGTATTATAATAGTTAGATAGGTCAGCAGTATTACAATAGTTAGATAGGTCAGCAGTACTATAATAGTTAGCTAGGTCAGCAGTATTATAACTAATAGTTAGATAGGTCAGCAGTACTATAACTAGTAGTTAGATAGGTCAGCAGTATTATAATAGTTAGATAGGTCAGCAGTACTATAACTAATAGTTAGATAGGTCAGCAGTACTATAACTAGTAGTTAGATATGTCAGCAGTACTATAACTAATAGTTAGATAGGTCAGCAGTACTATAACTATTAGTTAGATAGGTCAGCAGTACTATAATAGTTAGATAGGTCAGCAGTACTATAACTAATAGTTAGATAGGTCAGCAGTACTATAACTAGTAGTTAGATAGGTCAGCAGTACTATAACTAATAGTTAGATAGGTCAGCAGTATTATAACTAGTAGTTAGATAGGTCAGCAGTACTATAACTAATAGTTAGATAGGTCAGCAGTACTATAACTAGTAGTTAGATAGGTCAGCAGTACAATAACTAATAGTTAGATAGGTCACCAGTACTATAACTAGTAGTTAGATAGGTCAGCAGTATTATAATAGTTAGATACGTCAGCAGTACTATAACTAGTAGTTAGATAGGTCAGCAGTATTATAACAGTTAGATAGGTCAGCAGTACTATAACTAGTAGTTAGATAAGTCAGCAGTATTATAATAGTTAGATAGGTCAGCAGTACTATAACTAGTAGTTAGATAGGTCAGCAGTACTATAACTAATAGTTAGATAGGTCAGCAGTACTATAACTAGTAGTTAGATAGGTCAGTAGTATTATAATAGTTAGATAGGTCAGCAGTACTATAACTAGTAGTTAGATAGGTCAGCAGTACTATAACTAATAGTTAGATAGGTCAGCAGTACTATAACTAGTAGTTAGATAGGTCAGTAGTATTATAATAGTTAGATAGGTCAGCAGTACTATAACTAGTAGTTAGATAGGTCAGCAGTACTATAATAGTTAGATAGGTCAGCAGTATTATAATAGTTAGATAGGTCAGCAGTACTATAACTAATAGTTAGATAGGTCAGCAGTACTATAACTAATAGTTAGATAGGTCAGCAGTAGTATAACTAATAGTTAGATAGGTCAGCAGTATTATAACTAATAGTTAGATAGGTCAGCAGTACTATAACTAATAGTTAGATAGGTCAGCAGTACTATAACTAATAGTTAGATAGGTCAGCAGTACAATAACTAATAGTTAGATAGGTCAGCAGTATTATAATAGTTAGATAGGTCAGCAGTATTATAATAGTTAGATAGGTCAGCACTATTATAATAGTTAGATAGGTCAGCAGTACTATAACTAATAGTTAGATAGGTCAGCAGTATTATAACTATTAGTTAGATAGGTCAGCAGTACAATAACTAATAGTTAGATAGGTCAGCAGTATTATAACTATTAGTTAGATAGGTCAGCAGTACTATAACTAATAGTTAGATAGGTCAGCAGTACTATAACTATTAGTTAGATAGGTCAGCAGTACTATAACTCGTAGTTAGATAGGTCAGCAGTATTATAATAGTTAGATAGGTCAGCAGTATTATAATAGTTAGATAGGTCAGCAGTATTATAATAGTTAGATAGGTCAGCACTATTATAATAGTTAGATAGGTCAGCAGTATTATAATAGTTAGATAGGTCAGCAGTACTATAACTAATAGTTAGATAGGTCAGCAGTAGTATAACTAATAGTTAGATAGGTCAGCAGTACTATAACTCGTAGTTAGATAGGTCAGCAGTATTATAACTAATAGTTAGATAGGTCAGCAGTACTATAACTAATAGTTAGATAGGTCAGCAGTACTATAACTAATAGTTAGATAGGTCAGCAGTATTATAATAGTTAGATAGGTCAGCAGTACTATAACTAATAGTTAGATAGGTCAGCAGTACTATAACTAATAGTTAGATAGGTCAGCAGTACTATAACTAATAGTTAGATAGGTCAGCAGTGTGATAATAGTTAGATAGGTCAGCAGTATTATAATAGTTAGATAGGTCAGCAGTACTATAACTAATAGTTAGATAGGTCAGCAGTATTATAACTAATAGTTAGATAGGTCAGCAGTACTATAACTAATAGTTAGATAGGTCAGCAGTATTATAACTAATAGTTAGATAGGTCAGCAGTATTATAACTAATAGTTAGATAGGTCAGCAGTACTATAACTAGTAGTTAGATAGGTCAGCAGTATTATAATAGTTAGATAGGTCAGCAGTACAATAACTAATAGTTAGATAGGTCAGCAGTACTATAACTAATAGTTAGATAGGTCAGCAGTACTATAACTAATAGTTAGATAGGTCAGCAGTACTATAACTAATAGTTAGATAGGTCAGCAGTACTATAACTAATAGTTAGATAGGTCAGCAGTATTATAATAGTTAGATAGGTCAGCAGTACTATAACTAATAGTTAGATAGGTCAGCAGTACTATAACTAGTAGTTAGATAGGTCAGCAGTATTATAATAGTTAGATAGGTCAGCAGTATTATAATAGTTAGATAGGTCAGCAGTATTATAATAGTTAGATAGGTCAGCAGTATTATAACAGTTAGATAGGTCAGCAGTATTATAACAGTTAGATAGGTCAGCAGTATTATAATAGTTAGATAGGTCAGCAGTATTATAATAGTTAGATAGGTCAGCAGTATTATAATAGTTAGATAGGTCAGCAGTATTATAATAGTTAGATTGGTCAGCAGTACTATAACTAATAGTTAGATAGGTCAGCAGTACTATAACTAATAGTTAGATAGGTCAGCAGTATTATAATAGTTAGATAGGTCAGCAGTATTATAATAGTTAGATAGGTCAGCAGTACTATAACTAATAGTTAGATAGGTCAGCAGTACTATAACTAATAGTTAGATAGGTCAGCAGTACTATAACTAATAGTTAGATAGGTCAGCAGTATTATATCTAATAGTTAGATAGGTCAGCAGTACTATAACTAGTAGTTAGATAGGTCAGCAGTACTATAACTATTAGTTAGATAGGTCAGCAGTACTATAACTAATAGTTAGATAGGTCAGCAGTGTGATAATAGTTAGATAGGTCAGCAGTATTATAATAGTTAGATAGGTCAGCAGTACTATAACTAATAGTTAGATAGGTCAGCAGTATTATAACTAATAGTTAGATAGGTCAGCAGTACTATAACTAATAGTTAGATAGGTCAGCAGTATTATAACTAATAGTTAGATAGGTCAGCAGTATTATAACTAATAGTTAGATAGGTCAGCAGTACTATAACTAGTAGTTAGATAGGTCAGCAGTATTATAATAGTTAGATAGGTCAGCAGTACAATAACTAATAGTTAGATAGGTCAGCAGTACTATAACTAATAGTTAGATAGGTCAGCAGTACTATAACTAATAGTTAGATAGGTCAGCAGTACTATAACTAATAGTTAGATAGGTCAGCAGTACTATAACTAATAGTTAGATAGGTCAGCAGTATTATAATAGTTAGATAGGTCAGCAGTACTATAACTAATAGTTAGATAGGTCAGCAGTACTATAACTAGTAGTTAGATAGGTCAGCAGTATTATAATAGTTAGATAGGTCAGCAGTATTATAATAGTTAGATAGGTCAGCAGTATTATAATAGTTAGATAGGTCAGCAGTATTATAACAGTTAGATAGGTCAGCAGTATTATAACAGTTAGATAGGTCAGCAGTATTATAATAGTTAGATAGGTCAGCAGTATTATAATAGTTAGATAGGTCAGCAGTATTATAATAGTTAGATAGGTCAGCAGTATTATAATAGTTAGATTGGTCAGCAGTACTATAACTAATAGTTAGATAGGTCAGCAGTACTATAACTAATAGTTAGATAGGTCAGCAGTATTATAATAGTTAGATAGGTCAGCAGTATTATAATAGTTAGATAGGTCAGCAGTACTATAACTAATAGTTAGATAGGTCAGCAGTACTATAACTAATAGTTAGATAGGTCAGCAGTACTATAACTAATAGTTAGATAGGTCAGCAGTATTATATCTAATAGTTAGATAGGTCAGCAGTACTATAACTAGTAGTTAGATAGGTCAGCAGTACTATAACTATTAGTTAGATAGGTCAGCAGTACTATAACTAATAGTTAGATAGGTCAGCAGTACTATAACTAATAGTTAGATAGGTCAGCAGTACTATAACTAATAGTTAGATAGGTCAGCAGTACTATAACTAATAGTTAGATAGGTCAGCAGTACTATAACTAGTAGTTAGATAGGTCAGCAGTATTATAGTAGTTAGATAGGTCAGCAGTATTATAACTAATAGTTAGATAGGTCAGCAGTACAATAACTAATAGTTAGATAGGTCAGCAGTACAATAACTAGTAGTTAGATAGGTCAGCAGTATTATAATAGTTAGATAGGTCAGCAGTATTATAATAGTTAGATAGGTCAGCAGTATTATAATAGTTAGATAGGTCAGCACTATTATAATAGTTAGATAGGTCAGCAGTATTATAATAGTTAGATAGGTCAGCAGTACTATAACTAATAGTTAGATAGGTCAGCAGTAGTATAACTAATAGTTAGATAGGTCAGCAGTACTATAACTCGTAGTTAGATAGGTCAGCAGTATTATAACTAATAGTTAGATAGGTCAGCAGTACTATAACTAATAGTTAGATAGGTCAGCAGTACTATAACTAATAGTTAGATAGGTCAGCAGTATTATAATAGTTAGATAGGTCAGCAGTACTATAACTAATAGTTAGATAGGTCAGCAGTACTATAACTAATAGTTAGATAGGTCAGCAGTACTATAACTAATAGTTAGATAGGTCAGCAGTGTGATAATAGTTAGATAGGTCAGCAGTATTATAATAGTTAGATAGGTCAGCAGTACTATAACTAATAGTTAGATAGGTCAGCAGTATTATAACTAATAGTTAGATAGGTCAGCAGTACTATAACTAATAGTTAGATAGGTCAGCAGTATTATAACTAATAGTTAGATAGGTCAGCAGTATTATAACTAATAGTTAGATAGGTCAGCAGTACTATAACTAGTAGTTAGATAGGTCAGCAGTATTATAATAGTTAGATAGGTCAGCAGTACAATAACTAATAGTTAGATAGGTCAGCAGTACTATAACTAATAGTTAGATAGGTCAGCAGTACTATAACTAATAGTTAGATAGGTCAGCAGTACTATAACTAATAGTTAGATAGGTCAGCAGTACTATAACTAATAGTTAGATAGGTCAGCAGTATTATAATAGTTAGATAGGTCAGCAGTACTATAACTAATAGTTAGATAGGTCAGCAGTACTATAACTAGTAGTTAGATAGGTCAGCAGTATTATAATAGTTAGATAGGTCAGCAGTATTATAATAGTTAGATAGGTCAGCAGTATTATAATAGTTAGATAGGTCAGCAGTATTATAACAGTTAGATAGGTCAGCAGTATTATAACAGTTAGATAGGTCAGCAGTATTATAATAGTTAGATAGGTCAGCAGTATTATAATAGTTAGATAGGTCAGCAGTATTATAATAGTTAGATAGGTCAGCAGTATTATAATAGTTAGATTGGTCAGCAGTACTATAACTAATAGTTAGATAGGTCAGCAGTACTATAACTAATAGTTAGATAGGTCAGCAGTATTATAATAGTTAGATAGGTCAGCAGTATTATAATAGTTAGATAGGTCAGCAGTACTATAACTAATAGTTAGATAGGTCAGCAGTACTATAACTAATAGTTAGATAGGTCAGCAGTACTATAACTAATAGTTAGATAGGTCAGCAGTATTATATCTAATAGTTAGATAGGTCAGCAGTACTATAACTAGTAGTTAGATAGGTCAGCAGTACTATAACTATTAGTTAGATAGGTCAGCAGTACTATAACTAATAGTTAGATAGGTCAGCAGTGTGATAATAGTTAGATAGGTCAGCAGTATTATAATAGTTAGATAGGTCAGCAGTACTATAACTAATAGTTAGATAGGTCAGCAGTATTATAACTAATAGTTAGATAGGTCAGCAGTACTATAACTAATAGTTAGATAGGTCAGCAGTATTATAACTAATAGTTAGATAGGTCAGCAGTATTATAACTAATAGTTAGATAGGTCAGCAGTACTATAACTAGTAGTTAGATAGGTCAGCAGTATTATAATAGTTAGATAGGTCAGCAGTACAATAACTAATAGTTAGATAGGTCAGCAGTACTATAACTAATAGTTAGATAGGTCAGCAGTACTATAACTAATAGTTAGATAGGTCAGCAGTACTATAACTAATAGTTAGATAGGTCAGCAGTACTATAACTAATAGTTAGATAGGTCAGCAGTATTATAATAGTTAGATAGGTCAGCAGTACTATAACTAATAGTTAGATAGGTCAGCAGTACTATAACTAGTAGTTAGATAGGTCAGCAGTATTATAATAGTTAGATAGGTCAGCAGTATTATAATAGTTAGATAGGTCAGCAGTATTATAATAGTTAGATAGGTCAGCAGTATTATAACAGTTAGATAGGTCAGCAGTATTATAACAGTTAGATAGGTCAGCAGTATTATAATAGTTAGATAGGTCAGCAGTATTATAATAGTTAGATAGGTCAGCAGTATTATAATAGTTAGATAGGTCAGCAGTATTATAATAGTTAGATTGGTCAGCAGTACTATAACTAATAGTTAGATAGGTCAGCAGTACTATAACTAATAGTTAGATAGGTCAGCAGTATTATAATAGTTAGATAGGTCAGCAGTATTATAATAGTTAGATAGGTCAGCAGTACTATAACTAATAGTTAGATAGGTCAGCAGTACTATAACTAATAGTTAGATAGGTCAGCAGTACTATAACTAATAGTTAGATAGGTCAGCAGTATTATATCTAATAGTTAGATAGGTCAGCAGTACTATAACTAGTAGTTAGATAGGTCAGCAGTACTATAACTATTAGTTAGATAGGTCAGCAGTACTATAACTAATAGTTAGATAGGTCAGCAGTACTATAACTAATAGTTAGATAGGTCAGCAGTACTATAACTAATAGTTAGATAGGTCAGCAGTACTATAACTAATAGTTAGATAGGTCAGCAGTACTATAACTAGTAGTTAGATAGGTCAGCAGTATTATAGTAGTTAGATAGGTCAGCAGTATTATAACTAATAGTTAGATAGGTCAGCAGTACAATAACTAATAGTTAGATAGGTCAGCAGTACAATAACTAGTAGTTAGATAGGTCAGCAGTACTATAATAGTTAGATAGGTCAGCAGTACTATAACTAATAGTTAGATAGGTCAGCAGTACTATAACTAGTAGTTAGATAGGTCAGCAGTATTATAGTAGTTAGATAGGTCAGCAGTATTATAACTAATAGTTAGATAGGTCAGCAGTACTATAACTAGTAGTTAGATAGGTCAGCAGTACTATAATAGTTAGATAGGTCAGCAGTACTATAACTAGTAGTTAGATAGGTCAGCAGTATTATAATAGTTAGATAGGTCAGCAGTACTATAGTAGTTAGATAGGTCAGCAGTACTATAATAGTTAGATAGGTCAGCAGTATTATAACTAATAGTTAGATAGGTCAGCAGTACTATAGTAGTTAGATAGGTCAGCAGTACTATAATAGTTAGATAGGTCAGCAGTATTATAACTAATAGTTAGATAGGTCAGCAGTACTATAACTAGTAGTTAGATAGGTCAGCAGTATTATAATAGTTAGATAGGTCAGCAGTACTATACCTAGTAGTTAGATAGGTCAGCAGTACTATAACTAATAGTTAGATAGGTCAGCAGTATTATAACAGTTAGATAGGTCAGCAGTACTATAACTAGTAGTTAGATAGGTCAGCAGTACTATAATAGTTAGATAGGTCAGCAGTATTATAACTAATAGTTAGATAGGTCAGCAGTATTATAACTAATAGTTAGATAGGTCAGCAGTACTATAACTAGGAGTTAGATAGGTCAGCAGTACTATAAGTAATAGTTAGATAGGTCAGCAGTACTATAACTAGTAGTTAGATAGGTCAGCAGTACTATAATAGTTAGATAGGTCAGCAGTACTATAACTAGTAGTTAGATAGGTCAGCAGTATTATAATAGTTAGATAGGTCAGCAGTACTATAGTAGTTAGATAGGTCAGCAGTACTATAATAGTTAGATAGGTCAGCAGTACTATAGTAGTTAGATAGGTCAGCAGTACTATAATAGTTAGATAGGTCAGCAGTATTATAACTAATAGTTAGATAGGTCAGCAGTACTATAGTAGTTAGATAGGTCAGCAGTACTATAATAGTTAGATAGGTCAGCAGTATTATAACTAATAGTTAGATAGGTCAGCAGTATTAGAATAGTTAGATAGGTCAGCAGTACTATAATAGTTAGATAGGTCAGCAGTACTATAACTAGTAGTTAGATAGGTCAGCAGTATTATAATAGTTAGATAGGTCAGCAGTATTATAATAGTTAGATAGGTCAGCAGTACTATAACTAGTAGTTAGATAGGTCAGCAGTACTATAACTAATAGTTAGATAGGTCAGCAGTACTATAACAGTTAGATAGGTCAGCAGTACTATAACTAATAGTTAGATAGGTCAGCAGTACTATAACTAGTAGTTAGATAGGTCAGCAGTATTATAATAGTTAGATAGGTCAGCAGTACTATAACTAATAGTTAGATAGGTCAGTAGTACTATAACTAGTAGTTAGATAGGTCAGCAGTATTATAATAGTTAGATAGGTCAGCAGTATTATAACTAATAGTTAGATAGGTCAGCAGTATTATAATAGTTAGATAGGTCAGCAGTACTATAACTAATAGTTAGATAGGTCAGCAGTATTATAATAGTTAGATAGGTCAGCAGTACTATAACTAATAGTTAGATAGGTCAGCAGTATTATAACTAATAGTTAGATAGGTCAGCAGTACTATAACTAATAGTTAGATAGGTCAGCAGTACTATAACTAGTAGTTAGATAGGTCAGCAGTACTATAATAGTTAGATAGGTCAGCAGTACTATAACTAATAGTTAGATAGGTCAGCAGTACTATAACTAATAGTTAGATAGGTCAGCAGTACTATAACTAGTAGTTAGATAGGTCAGCAGTACTATAACTAGTAGTTAGATAGGTCAGCAGTACTATAACTAGTAGTTAGATAGGTCAGCAGTATTATAACTATTAGTTAGATAGGTCAGCAGTACTATAACTAGTAGTTAGATAGGTCAGCAGTACTATAACTAGTAGTTAGATAGGTCAGCAGTACTATAATAGTTAGATCGTCTCATGCTTTGTTTGGTTGAATCTTGTTTTAAATGTCCCTGAGTTAACCCATACCTGTAGCCTAGTTGGTTGAATATTGTTTTAAATGTCCCTGAGTTAACCCATACCTCTAGCCTAGTTGGTTGAATATTGTTTTAAATGTCCCTGAGTTAACCCATACCTCTAGCCTAGTTGGTTGAATATTGTTTTAAATGTCCCTGAGTTAACCCATACCTCTAGCCTAGTTGGTTGAATTTTGTTTTAAATGTCCCTGAGTTAACCCATACCTCTAGCCTAGTTGGTTGAATATTGTTTTAAATGTCCCTGAGTTAACCCATACCTCTAGCCTAGTTGGTTGTTAGAAGAGACTTTCAGACGCTCATCTCAAAACTCACAATAATGACTTTACCAGGAGTGGGAGACACAGGACATTACCGCTTCTAGGTTTGGCGACAAATGACAGAGCCATACAAACTATTTATATAGCTCTTCTCTCTACAAGGTCCTAGTGCATAACAGTGCGCAAAGAACGCCGTCCGTCTTTTCCCGAAAATAAATTAATATGACATAGTTATTCACTCCTAGCGCGTCATCAATTAGCTTACCACTTCACATATACTAAACTGTCACCTCTTCTGTTCACATTGGACTGGCCGTTCCAGAGTTGACAATTTCGCTCTGACCCAAGTGGATGTAACGGAAAATAACGGCATATGATACTCTGGTGGTCGGGGGAATCCTTTCCTTCCAGGTAAATTACGAGGGGGATGAGGTCTCCGGTGCCCGTTTTTTCCACCAACGGAAGCAGCACTAGGACTAAGCGTCATCTCTAGCCCTTATGTGTGTGTGTGTGTGTGTGTGTGTGTGTGTGTGTGGAGGGGGGAAGGGGGTATTTTTATCCGCGAGGTATTTTTCGCTTCAGACTTTCCGTTCAGCCAGCCGCACAGCCGCGTGCCCCCGGTGCAGGACGAGGGAATCTGAACTCTCCACTCAAGAGAAAGACGGTTATTTTTAGAGAGAGAGGGGGGAGAGAGAAAGTGTGACTGTGTTTCTGTCTCCCACACATGGAAACGCGACGTGCCCGGTGCGTCGCTCGAGGAGAAGGGGAGACGGTTTCACACCTCGTGCGCTTTAAATAGGAGCCGCGCTGCTGGCGCACGTACCTGCGGGCCAGTTAACCGATCAGACCGGAAGAGATCCGTTGGATTAAATAATCTCCCGGTGGGAACTAACCGAATCAGACAGAGGGAATGTGGACCAGCCGTCTGAATGTGGGCAATCTGCCTATAGAAGTTGTGTTTGTGTGTGTTGTTTCTGGCTAAAGTTTCTCAAGAGATATTCTCACTACAATTTAACAACAGCTAAAATGTTTATATGGAGGCGTGGACTATTTCTGAATTAAATTACAGAACCATTACAGATCCAAATAAATGCCATGCAGGAGAACAAGAAGAAAAACATCTCTAATAGCCTCTAAAATATTTAAAAACATGTTCTCTAATAGCCTCTAAAATATTTAAAAACATGTTCTCTAATAGCCTCTAAAATATTTAAAAACATGTTCTCTAATAGCCTCTAAAATATTTAAGAGAGCAGAGGAGCGATAGGAGGAATGTGAAAGGGAGAGAGGAGGTGAAACATGTAGAAAGGAGAAGTGAGTTTCTTACCTCGGTGCCGCTGAAGGTGACGTGAGGGACCGTGATGTCTCGAGATGGTAACATGATGCCTGCCTCTTTACCCTCACCTCACACTCATCTCTGTCCCGTACGGTAGACGGTAAATCTCCAGTAGCCTAGTGCTGCTCTGGGAGACTCCAGGGGAAAGACTCCAGGCAGAACCTCTACCGCCCTATCATTACCCAGACTCCTCCCACTAACACACACACACTCCCTCTCTCTCCCCCCCTGACTCTCTCTCTCTCCCTGACTCTTACTCCCCCCTGACTCTCTCTCTTTCCCTGACTCTTACTCCCCCCTGACTCTCTCTTTCCCTGACTCTCTCTCCCCCTGACTCTCTCTTTCCCTGACTCTCTCTCCCCCTGACTCTCTTTCCCTGACTCTCTCTTTCTCCCTGACTCTTACTCCCCCCTGACTCTCTCTCTCCCTGACTCTCTCTCCACCTGACTCTCTTTCCCTGACTCTTACTCCCCCGACTACACCCCCCCCCCCCCGACTCGCTCTCTCTCCCTGACTCATACTCCCCCTAACTCTCTCTCCCCCTGACTCTCTCTCTCCCCCTGACTCTCTCTCTCTTCAACCTTCAACACTCCTGCTCCTGTTTCCTTAGATTCTGAGAAACTTTCACACAGATTTGACTTCATCAACATTATTATAATTGACCGAGACGGCTGGCAGGGACGTCCGCCCTCAGAGTGAGAGACCAGGTAAAGATACCCAGGGTCAGACCAGGACACATGCACCATGACCCTGTGTGTCGGTGTGTCAGTGTATGTCGGTGGTGTGTGTGTGTGTGTGTGTGTGTCGGTGGGGTGGGTGTGTGTGTGTGTGTATGTGGTGTGTGTGTGTGTCGGTGGTGTGTGTGTGTGTATGTGTCGGTGGTGTGTGTGTGTGTCGGTGGGGTGGGTGTGTGTCGGTGGTGAGTGTGTGTGGGTCGGTGGTGTGTGTGTGTATGTGTCGGTGGTGTGTGTGTGTGTGTCGGTGGTGTGTGTGTGTGTGGGTCGGTGGTGTGTGTGTGTGTGTCTGTGCTGCCAGAACACCAAAGGGCATCATCAACAGTTGAGACATGAAAATAGACTTCATTATTTCCAAATTCAGATTTTATTTTTATTTTATTACACAAAACAAAGTATCATCAATCATCAGATCAACAGACAATAACACCTCATCGCTCGCCACACGTTCAGATCTCACAACAATCAGAAATAAATCCCCCAATCAGACTGATGTTGACTCAATAGAGACATGAACGCTGAACTAGGATCAGTTTGACATTTTCATATCATCTTATCTGAATAAGATGCTAACGACTGATCCTAGATCAGCAGCATTCCTACTCCGAGACCCTTGAATCATGAATGTCCTGGTGGTCCCGATGTGAAAGGTGTTTCTAGACGGAGTTAAAACCAGCTGGATTGCAGACCGAGTTTCAGAACAATAATAATCCTGATAATAAGAAGAATAACACTTGTAATAATGAGACTAAATATGTTTGTCCTGTTCCCTATGAGGTCTAACACAGCGCACATTTCAGACCCATCCTAACGGGGTTCAATTACAGACCCATCCTAATGGGGTTCCATTTCAGACCCATCCTAATGGGGTTCTATTTCAGACCCATCCTAACGGGGTTCCATTTCAGACCCATCCTAATGGGGTTCTATTTCAGACCCATCCTAACGGGGTTCCATTTCAGACCCATCCTGACGGGGTTCCATTTCAGACCCATCCTAACGGGGTTCCATTTCAGACCCATCCTAATGGGGTTCTATTTCAGACCCATCCTAATGGGGTTCCATTTCAGACCCATCCTAATGGGGTTCTATTTCAGACCCATCCTAACGGGGTTCTATTTCAGACCCATCCTAACGGGGTTCCATTAGAGACCCATCCTAATGGGGTTCCATTTCAGACCCATCCTAATGGGATTCCATTTCAGACCCATCCTAATGGGGTTCCATTTCAGACCCATCCTAATGGGGTTCTATTTCAGACCCATCCTAATGGGGTTCCATTTCAGACCCATCCTAATGGGGTTCTATTTCAGACCCATCCTAACGGGGTTCTATTTCAGACCCATCCTGACGGGGTTCCATTTCAGACCCATCCTAACGGGGTTCCATTTCAGACCCATCCTAATGGGGTTCCATTACAGACCCATCCTAATGGGGTTCCATTTCAGACCCATCCTAACGGGATTCCATTTCAGACCCATCCTAACGGGGTTCCATTTCAGACCCATCCTAATGGGGTTCTATTTCAGACCCATCCTAATGGGGTTCTATTTCAGACCCATCCTAATGGGGTTCTATTTCAGACCCATCCTAATGGGGTTCTATTTCAGACCCATACTAATGGGGTTCTATTTCAGACCCATCCTAATGGGGTTCTATTTCAGACCCATCCTAATGGGGTTCTATTTCAGACCCATCCTAATGGGGTTCCATTTCAGACCCATCCTAATGGGGTTCCATTTCAGACCCATCCTAATGGGGTTCCATTTCAGACCCATCCTAATAGATCATAAATCATTCAGAGAGTGAAACAGGAAGTGATACTGGTTCTCTCTCCTCTGCTAAAGTAGACATCATCTGAACCAGGAAGAGTCTCTGTCTGTCTGTCTGTCTGTCTGTCTGCCTGTCTGTCTGTCTGTCTGCCTGCCTGCCTGTCTGTCTGCCTGCCTGCCTGTCTGTCTGTCTGTTTCTGTCTGCCTGTGAGATGTTGTCTGGGTGTGTGTGATGGTGTGTGTGTGTGTTGGTGTGTGTGATGGTGTGTGTGTGTTGGTGTATGTGTTGCTGTGTGTGATGGTGTGTGTGTGTGATGGTGTGTGATGGTGTGTGTTGGTGTGTGTTGGTGTGTGTGATGGTGTGTGTGATGGTGTGTGTGTTGGTGTGTGTGATGGTGTGTGTGATGGTGTGTGTGATGGTGTGTGTGTGTTGGTGTATGTGTTGCTGTGTGTGATGGTGTGTGTGTGTGTGATGGTGTGTGTGTTGGTGTGTGTGATGGTGTGTGTGATGGTGTGTGTGTTGGTGAGTGTGTATGATGGAGTGTGTGTATGATGGTGTGTGTGTTGGTGTGTGTGTATGATGGTGTGTGTGTATGATGGTGTGTGTGTATGATGGTGTGTGTTGGTGTGTGTGTGATGGTGTGTGTGTGTGATGGTGTGTGTGTGTGTGATGGTGTGTGTGTGTGATGGTGTGTGTGTGTGATGGTGTGTGTATGATGGTGTGTGTATGATGGTGTGTGTG
>NC_143042.1:57582500-57665000 GCF_057628025.1 Oncorhynchus mykiss | reverse complement strand
GTCCTGTCTGGCTCTATAACACAGCAGCTCCTACATCATGACATAGACACTACAGTATTAATAACATATACCAGTCTGGTCCTGTCTGGATCTATAACACAGCAGCTCCTACATCATGACATAGACACTACAGTATTAATAACATATACCAGTCTGGTCCTGTCTGGATCTATAACACAGCAGCTCCTACATCATGACATAGACACTACAGTATTAATAACATATACCAGTCTGGTCCTGTCTGGATCTATAACACAGCAGCTCCTACATCATGACATAGACACTACAGTACTAATAACATATACCAGTCTGGTCCTGTCTGGATCTATAACACAGCAGCTCCTACATCATGACATAGACACTACAGTATTAATAACATATACCAGTCTGGTCCTGTCTGGATCTATAACACAGCAGCTCCTACATCATGACATAGACACTACAGTATTAATAACATATACCAGTCTGGTCCTGTCTGGCTTTATAACACAGCAGCTCCTACATCATGACATAGACACTACAGTATTAATAACATATACCAGTCTGGTCCTGTCTGGCTTGATAACACAGCAGCTCCTACATCATGACATAGACACTACAGTATCAATAACATATACCAGTCTGGTCCTGTCTGGATCTATAACACAGCAGCTCCTACATCATGACATAGACACTACAGTATTAATAACATATACCAGTCTGGTCCTGTCTGGATCTATAACACAGCAGCTCCTACATCATGACATAGACACTACAGTATTAATAACATATACCAGTCTGGTCCTGTCTGGCTTGATAACACAGCAGCTCCTACATCATGACATAGACACTACAGTATTAATAACATATACCAGTCTGGTCCTGTCTGGATCTATAACACAGCAGCTCCTACATCATGACATAGACACTACAGTATTAATAACATATACCAGTCTGGTCCTGTCTGGCTTTATAACACAGCAGCTCCTACATCATGACATAGACACTACAGTACTAATAACATATACCAGTCTGGTCCTGTCTGGATCTATAACACAGCAGCTCCTACATCATGACATAGACACTACAGTATTAATAACATATACCAGTCTGGTCCTGTCTGGATCTATAACACAGCAGCTCCTACATCATGACATAGACACTACAGTATTAATAACATATACCAGTCTGGTCCTGTCTGGATCTATAACACAGCAGCTCCTACATCATGACATAGACACTACAGTATTAATAACATATACCAGTCTGGTCCTGTCTGGCTTTATAACACAGCAGCTCCTACATCATGACATAGACACTACAGTATTAATAACATATACCAGTCTGGTCCTGTCTGGCTCTATAACACAGCAGCTCCTACATCATGACATAGACACTACAGTATTAATAACATATACCAGTCTGGTCCTGTCTGGCTTTATAACACAGCAGCTCCTACATCATGACATAGACACTACAGTATTAATAACATATACCAGTCTGGTCCTGTCTGGATCTATAACACAGCAGCTCCTACATCATGACATAGACACTACAGTATCAATAACATATACCAGTCTGGTCCTGTCTGGCTTTATAACACAGCAGCTCCTACATCATGACATAGACACTACAGTACTAATAACATATACCAGTCTGGTCCTGTCTGGATCTATAACACAGCAGCTCCTACATCATGACATAGACACTACAGTATTAATAACATATACCAGTCTGGTCCTGTCTGGATCTATAACACAGCAGCTCCTACATCATGACATAGACACTACAGTATTAATAACATATACCAGTCTGGTCCTGTCTGGCTTTATAACACAGCAGCTCCTACATCATGACATAGACACTACAGTATTAATAACATATACCAGTCTGGTCCTGTCTGGATCTATAACACAGCAGCTCCTACATCATGACATAGACACTACAGTACTAATAACATATACCAGTCTGGTCCTGTCTGGATCTATAACACAGCAGCTCCTACATCATGACATAGACACTACAGTATTAATAACATATACCAGTCTGGTCCTGTCTGGATCTATAACACAGCAGCTCCTACATCATGACATAGACACTACAGTATTAATAATAATAAGTTAATATATATATATATATATATATAACCTATATATAGTAGGTTGTGTACATCGGTAAGAAAAAATCAAACCAAATGTGTTATGCATTTTTAAGATAGTGAACTGTGCACTAGGTACAGTACAGACAGAGTAAAAGGCTACAGACACGGGGATACAGACACGGGGATAGAGACACGGGGATAGAGACACGGGGATACAGACACGGGGATAAAGACACGGGGATAAAGACACGGGGATAAAGACACGGGGATACAGGCACGGGGATACAGGCACGGGGAAACAGGCACGGGGATACAGGCACGGGGATACAGGCACGGGGACACAGACACGGGGACACAGACACGGGGACACAGACACGGGGACACAGACACGGGGACACAGACACGGGGACACAGACACGGGGACACAGACACGGGAACACGGACAGGGATACAGACACGGGGATACAGGCACGGGGATACAGGCACGGGGACACAGACAGGGATACAGGCACGGGGAAACAGGCACGGGGATACAGACACGGGGATACAGGCACGGGGACACAGACACGGGGACACAGACACGGGGACACAGACACGGGGACACAGACACGGGGACACAGACACGGGGATACAGACACGGGGATACAGACACGGGGATACAGACACGGGGATACAGACACGGGGATACAGACAGGGATACAGCCACGGGGATACAGGCACGGGGATACAGCCACGGGGATACAGCCACGGGGATACAGACACGGGGACACAGACAGGGATACAGGCACGGGGATACAGGCACGGGGATACAGACACGGGGATACAGACACGGGGATACAGACACGGGGACACAGACACGGGGATACAGACACGGGGACACAGACACGCACAAAGCTACAGGCACAAAGCTACAGACAGATAAAAACATACCTTTTTAATCCTCTTGCAGGGACACTTCAGTTTGACCCTGTGGGAACATTTATCCTCACAATGTCCTGGGTGACACAGATCCTTACAATGATGACCACAACTCAACTGGAGAGAGAAGAGAGAGAGAGAGAGAGAGAGAGAGAGAGAGAGAGAGAGAGAGAGACAGAGAGAGAGACAGAGAGAGAGACAGAGAGAGAGACAGAGAGAGAGACAGAGAGAGAGACAGAGAGAGAGACAGAGAGAGAGAGAGAAAGAGAGACAGAGAGAGAGACAGAGAGAGAGACAGAGAGAGAGAGAGACAGAGAGAGACACAGAGAGAGAGACAGAGAGAGACATGTCCTTACAATAATGATCACAACTCAACTAGAGAGAGAGAGAGAGAGAGAGAGACATGTCCTTACAATAATGACCTCAACTCAACTAGAGTGAGACAGAGAGACGCAGAGAAAGAGAGAGAGAGACAGAGAGAGAGAGAGAGAGAGAGAGAGAGAGAGAGAGAGAGAGAAAGGGAGAGAGAGACAGAGACAGAGACCTGAAGCTGTCCCACCAGAGGCTGTCCCACCAGAGGCTGTCCCACCAGAGGCTGTCCCACCCGAAGCTGTCCCACCCGAAGCTGTCCCACCAGAGCCTGTCCCACCAGAGGCTGTCCCACCCGAAGCTGTCCCACCAGAGCCTGTCCCACCAGAGCCTGTCCCACCAGAGGCTGTCCAACCAGAGGCTGTCCAACCAGAGGCTGTCCCACCCGAGGCATTCCCACCCGAGGCTGTCCCACCCGAGGCTGTCCCACCAGAAGCTGTCCCACCAGAGGCTGTCCCACCAGAGGCTGTCCCACCAGAGGCTGTCCCACCCGAAGCTGTCCCACCAGAGCCTGTCCCACCAGAGCCTGTCCCACCAGAGCCTGTCCCACCAGAGCCTGTCCCACCAGAGCCTGTCCCACCAGAGCCTGTCCCACCAGAGAATGTCCCACCCGAGGCTGTCCCACCCGAGGCTTTACCACCCGAGGCTGTCCCACCCGAGGCTGTCCCACCAGAAGCTGTCCCACCCGAGGCTGTCCCACCAGAGTATCCTGTCCCACCAGCAAAGTGGGTAACACAGAGTATCCACCCACTGTGATTGGATACTCTGTGATACTCTGTGTTACCCACCCAATCACCGTGGGTGGATACTCTGTGTTACCCACCCAAACACCGTGGGTGGATACTCTGTGTTACCCACCCAATCACTGTGGGTGGATACTCTGTGTTACCCACCCAATCACTGTGGGTGGATACTCTGTGTTACCCACCCAATCACCGTGGGTGGATACTCTGTTACCCACCCAATCACCGTGGTTGGATACTCTGTTGTACCCACCCAATCACCGTGGTTGGATACTCTGTTGTACCCACCCAATCACCGACAGTAATGACAGTAATGTCCCAGCAGTGAGTAACAACACACCAGACAGTAATGTCTCAGCAGATAGTAACAACACACCAGACAGTAATGTCTCAGCAGTGAGTAACAACACACCAGACAGTAATGTCTCAGCAGTGAGTAACAACAAACCAGACAGTAATGTCCCAGCAGTGAGTAACAACACACCAGACAGTAATGTCTCAGCAGTGAGTAACAACACACCAGACAGTAATGTCTCAGCAGTGAGTAACAACACACCAGACAGTAATGTCTCAGCAGTGAGTAACACACCAGACAGTAACGTCTCAGCAGTGAGTAACACACCAGACAGTAATGTCCCAGCAGTGAGTAACAACACACCAGACAGTGATGTCTCAGCAGTGAGTAACAACACACCAGACAGTAATGTCTCAGCAGTGAGTAACACACCAGACAGTAATGTCTCAGCAGTGAGTAACACACCAGACAGTAATGTCTCAGCAGTGAGTAACAACACACCAGACAGTAATGTCTCAGTGAGTAAAAACACACCAGACAGTAATGTCCCAGCAGTGAGTAACAACACACCAGACAGTAATGTCTCAGCAGATAGTAACAACACACCAGACAGTAATGTCTCAGCAGTGAGTAACAACACACCAGACAGTAATGTCCCAGCAGTGAGTAACAACACACCAGACAGTAATGTCCCAGCAGTGAGTAACAACACACCAGACAGTAATGTCTCAGCAGTGAGTAACAACACACCAGACAGTAATGTCTCAGCAGTGAGTAACAACACACCAGACAGTAATGTCCCAGCAGTGAGTAACAACACACCAGACAGTAATGTCCCAGCAGTGAGTAACAACACACCAGACAGTAATGTCTCAGCAGTGAGTAACAACACACCAGACAGTAATGTCTCAGCAGTGAGTAACACACAAGACAGTAATGTCTCAGCAGTGAGTAACAACACACCAGACAGTAATGTCCCAGCAGTGAGTAACAACACACCAGACAGTAATGTCCCAGCAGTGAGTAACAACACACCAGACAGTAATGTCTCAGCAGTGAGTAACAACACACCAGACAGTAATGTCTCAGCAGTGAGTAACACACCAGACAGTAATGTCTCAGCAGTGAGTAACACATCAGACAGTAATGTCTCAGCAGTGAGTAACAACACACCAGACAGTAATGTCTCAGCAGTGAGTAACACACCAGACAGTAATGTATCAGCAGTGAGTAACACACCAGACGGTAATGTCTCAGTGAGTAACACACCAGACAGTAATGTCTCAGCAGTGAGTAACAACACACCAGACGGTAATGTCTCAGCAGTGAGTAACAACACACCAGACGGTAATGTCTCAGCAGTGAGTAACAACACACCAGACAGTAATGTCTCAGTGAGTAACAACACACCAGACAATAATGTCCCAGCAGTGAGTAACAACACACCAGATAGTAATGTCCCAGCAGATAGTAACAACACACCAGACAGTAATGTCTCAGCAGTGAGTAACAACACACCAGACAGTAATGTCTCAGCAGATAGTAACAACACACCAGACAGTAATGTCTCAGCAGTGAGTAACAACACACCAGACAGTAATGTCTCAGCAGTGAGTAACAACACACCAGATAGTAATGTCCCAGCAGTGAGTAACAACACACGAGACAGTAATGTCTCAGCAGATAGTAACAACACACCAGACAGTAATGTCCCAGCAGTGAGTAACAACACACCAGACAGTAATGTCTCAGCAGTGAGTAACAACACACCAGACAGTAATGTCACAGCAGTGAGTAACAACACACCAGACAGTAATGTCCCAGCAGTGAGTAACACACCAGACAGTAATGTCTCAGCAGATAGTAACACACAAGACAGTAATGTCTCAGCAGTGAGAAACACACCAGACAGTAATGTCTCAGCAGTGAGTAACACATCAGACAGTAATGTCTCAGCAGTGAGTAACAACACACCAGACAGTAATGTCTCAGCAGTGAGTAACACACCAGACAGTAATGTCTCAGCAGTGAGTAACAACACACCAGACAGTAATGTCTCAGTGAGTAACAACACACCAGACAATAATGTCCCAGCAGTGAGTAACAACACACCAGATAGTAATGTCCCAGCAGATAGTAACAACACACCAGACAGTAATGTCTCAGCAGTGAGTAACAACACACCAGACGGTAATGTCTCAGTGAGTAACAACACACCAGACGGTAATGTCTCAGCAGTGAGTAACAACACACCAGACGGTAATGTCTCAGCAGTGAGTAACAACACACCAGACAGTAATGTCTCAGTGAGTAACAACACACCAGACAATAATGTCCCAGCAGTGAGTAACAACACACCAGATAGTAATGTCCCAGCAGATAGTAACAACACACCAGACAGTAATGTCTCAGCAGTGAGTAACAACACACCAGACAGTAATGTCTCAGCAGATAGTAACAACACACCAGACAGTAATGTCTCAGCAGTGAGTAACAACACACCAGATAGTAATGTCCCAGCAGTGAGTAACAACACACGAGACAGTAATGTCTCAGCAGATAGTAACAACACACCAGACAGTAATGTCCCAGCAGTGAGTAACAACACACCAGACAGTAATGTCTCAGCAGTGAGTAACAACACACCAGACAGTAATGTCACAGCAGTGAGTAACAACACACCATACAGTAATGTCCCAGCAGTGAGTAACAACACACCAGACAGTAATGTCTCAGCAGTGAGTAACAACACACCAGACAGTAATGTCTCAGCAGTGAGTAACAACACACCAGACAGTAATGTCTCAGCAGTGAGTAAAAACACACCAGACAGTAATGTCTCAGCAGTGAGTAACACACCAGACAGTAATGTCACAGCAGTGAGTAACAACACACCATACAGTAATGTCCCAGCAGTGAGTAACAACACACCAGACAGTAATGTCTCAGCAGTGAGTAACAACACACCAGACAGTAATGTCTCAGCAGTGAGTAACAACACACCAGACAGTAATGTCTCAGCAGTGAGTAAAAACACACCAGACAGTAATGTCTCAGCAGTGAGTAACAACACACCAGACAGTAATGTCTCAGCAGTGAGTAACAACACACCAGACAGTAATGTCACAGCAGTGAGTAACAACACACCATACAGTAATGTCCCAGCAGTGAGTAACAACACACCAGACAGTAATGTCCCAGCAGTGAGTAACAACACACCAGACAGTAATGTCTCAGCAGTGAGTAACAACACACCAGACAGTAATGTCTCAGCAGTGAGTAACAACACACCAGACAGTAATGTCTCAGCAGTGAGTAACACACCAGACAGTAATGACCCAGCAGTGAGTAACAACACACCAGACAGTAATGTCTCAGCAGTGAGTAACAACACACCAGACAGTAATGTCTCAGCAGTGAGTAACAACACACCAGACAATAATGTCTCAGCAGATAGTAACAACACACCAGACAGTAATGTCTCAGCAGTGAGTAACAACACACCAGACAGTAATGTCTGAGCAGTGAGTAACAACACACCAGACAGTAATGTCCCAGCAGTGAGTAACAACACACCAGACAGTAATGTCTGAGCAGTGAGTAACAACACACCAGACAGTAATGTCTCAGCAGTGAGTAACAACACACCAGACAGTAATGTCTCAGCAGATAGTAACAACACACCAGACAGTAATGTCTCAGCAGTGAGTAACACATCAGACAGTAATGTCTCAGCAGTGAGTAACAACACACCAGACAGTAATGTCTCAGCAGTGAGTAACACACCAGACAGTAATGTCTCAGCAGTGAGTAACACACCAGACGGTAATGTCTCAGTGAGTAACAACACACCAGACGGTAATGTCTCAGCAGTGAGTAACAACACACCAGACGGTAATGTCTCAGCAGTGAGTAACAACACACCAGACAGTAATGTCTCAGTGAGTAACAACACACCAGACAATAATGTCCCAGCAGTGAGTAACAACACACCAGATAGTAATGTCCCAGCAGATAGTAACAACACACCAGACAGTAATGTCTCAGCAGTGAGTAACAACACACCAGACAGTAATGTCTCAGCAGATAGTAACAACACACCAGACAGTAATGTCTCAGCAGTGAGTAACAACACACCAGACAGTAATGTCTCTGCAGTGAGTAACAACACACCAGATAGTAATGTCCCAGCAGTGAGTAACAACACACGAGACAGTAATGTCTCAGCAGATAGTAACAACACACCAGACAGTAATGTCCCAGCAGTGAGTAACAACACACCAGACAGTAATGTCTCAGCAGTGAGTAACAACACACCAGACAGTAATGTCACAGCAGTGAGTAACAACACACCATACAGTAATGTCCCAGCAGTGAGTAACAACACACCAGACAGTAATGTCTCAGCAGTGAGTAACAACACACCAGACAGTAATGTCTCAGCAGTGAGTAACAACACACCAGACAGTAATGTCTCAGCAGTGAGTAACAACACACCAGACAGTAATGTCCCAGCAGTGAGTAACAACACAACAGACAGTAATGTCTCAGCAGTGAGTAACAACACACCAGACAGTAATGTCTCAGCAGTGAGTAACAACACACCAGACAGTAATGTCTCAGCAGTGAGTAACAACACACCAGACAGTAATGTCTCAGCAGTGAGTAACAACACACCAGACAGTAATGTCTCAGCAGTGAGTAACAACACACCAGACAGTAATGTCTCAGCAGTGAGTAACACACCAGACAGTAATGTCTCAGCAGTGAGTAACAACACACCAGACAGTAATGTCTCAGCAGATAGTAACAACACACCAGACAGTAATGTCTCAGCAGTGAGTAACACACCAGACAGTAATGACCCAGCAGATAGTAACACACAAGACAGTAATGTCTCAGCAGTGAGTAACACACCAGACAGTAATGTCTCAGCAGTGAGTAACACACCAGACAGTAATGTCTCAGCAGTGAGTAACAACAAACCAGACAGTAATGTCTCAGCAGTGAGTAACACACCAGACAGTAATGTCTCAGCAGTGAGTAACACACCAGACAGTAATGTCTCAGTGAGTAACAACACACCAGACAGTAATGTCTCAGCAGTGAGTAACAACACACCAGACGGTAATGTCTCAGTGAGTAACAACACACCAGACGGTAATGTCTCAGCAGTGAGTAACAACACACCAGACAGTAACGTCCCAGCAGTGAGTAACAACACACCAGACAGTAATGTCTCAGCAGTGAGTAACAACACACCAGACGGTAATGTCTCAGCAGTGAGTAACAACACACCAGACAGTAATGTCTCAGTGAGTAACAACACACCAGACAATAATGTCCCAGCAGTGAGTAACAACACACCAGATAGTAATGTCCCAGCAGATAGTAACAACACACCAGACAGTAATGTCTCAGCAGTGAGTAACAACACACCAGACAGTAATGTCTCAGCAGATAGTAACAACACACCAGACAGTAATGTCTCAGCAGTGAGTAACAACACACCAGACAGAAATGTCTCAGCAGTGAGTAACAACACACCAGATAGTAATGTCCCAGCAGTGAGTAACAACACACGAGACAGTAATGTCTCAGCAGATAGTAACAACACACCAGAAAGTAATGTCTCAGCAGTGAGTAACAACACACCAGACAGTAATGTCTCAGCAGTGAGTAACAACACACCAGACAGTAATGTCCCAGCAGTTAGTAACAACACACCAGACAGTAATGTCTCAGCAGTGAGTAACAACACACCAGACAGTAATGTCTCAGCAGTGAGTAACAACACACCAGACAGTAATGTCTCAGCAGTGAGTAACACACCAGACAGTAATGACCCAGCAGTGAGTAACAACACACCAGACAGTAATGTCTCAGCAGTGAGTAACAACACACCAGACAGTAATGTCTCAGCAGTGAGTAACAACACACCAGACAATAATGTCTCAGCAGATAGTAACAACACACCAGACAGTAATGTCTCAGCAGTGAGTAACAACACACCAGACAGTAATGTCTCAGCAGTGAGTAACAACACACCAGACAGTAATGTCTCAGCAGATAGTAACAACACACCAGACAGTAATGTCTCAGCAGTGAGTAACAACACACCAGACAGTAATGTCCCAGCAGTGAGTAACAACACACCAGACAGTAATGTCTCAGCAGTGAGTAACAACACACCAGACAGTAATGTCCCAGCAGTGAGTTACAACACACCAGACAGTAATGTCTCAGCAGATAGTAACAACACACCAGACAGTAATGTCTCAGCAGTGAGTAACAACACACCAGACAGTAATGTCTCAGCAGTGAGTAACAACACACCAGACAGTAATGTCTCAGCAGTGAGTAACAACACACCAGACAGTAATGTCTCAGCAGTGAGTAACAACACACCAGACAGTAATGTCTGAGCAGTGAGTAACAACACACCAGACAGTAATGTCCCAGCAGTGAGTAACAACACACCAGACAGTAATGTCTGAGCAGTGAGTAACAACACACCAGACAGTAATGTCTCAGCAGTGAGTAACAACACACCAGACAGTAATGTCTCAGCAGTGAGTAACAACACACCAGACAGTAATGTCTCAGCAGTGAGTAAAAACACACCAGACAGTAATGTCTCAGCAGTGAGTAACAACACACCAGACAGTAATGTCTCAGCAGTGAGTAACAACACACCAGACAGTAATGTCTGAGCAGTGAGTAACAACACACCAGACAGTAATGTCTGAGCAGTGAGTAACACACCAGACAGTAATGTCTCAGCAGTGAGTAACAACACACCAGACAGTAATGTCTCAGCAGTGAGTAACAACACACCAGACAGTAATGTCTCAGCAGTGAGTAACAACACACCAGACAGTAATGTCTCAGCAGTGAGTAACAACACACCAGACAGTAATGTCCCAGCAGTGAGTAACAACACACCAGACAGTAATGTCTCAGCAGTGAGTAACAACACACCAGACAGTAATGTCTCAGCAGTGAGTAACAACACACCAGACAGTAATGTCTCAGCAGTGAGTAACAACACACCAGACAGTAATGTCCCAGCAGTGAGTAACAACACACCAGACAGTAATGTCCCAGCAGTGAGTAACAACACACCAGACAGTAATGTCCCAGCAGTGAGTAACAACACACCAGACAGTAATGTCTGAGCAGTGAGTAACAACACACCAGACAGTAATGTCCCAGCAGTGAGTAACAACACACCAGACAGTAATGTCTGAGCAGTGAGTAACAACACACCAGACAGTAATGTCTCAGCAGTGAGTAACAACACACCAGACAGTAATGTCTCAGCAGTGAGTAACAACACACCAGACAGTAATGTCTCAGCAGTGAGTAAAAACACACCAGACAGTAATGTCTCAGCAGTGAGTAACAACACACCAGACAGTAATGTCTCAGCAGTGAGTAACAACACACCAGACAGTAATGTCTCAGCAGTGAGTAACAACACACCAGACAGTAATGTCTGAGCAGTGAGTAACACACCAGACAGTAATGTCTCAGCAGTGAGTAACAACACACCAGACAGTAATGTCTCAGCAGTGAGTAACAACACACCAGACAGTAATGTCTCAGCAGTGAGTAACAACACACCAGACAGTAATGTCTCAGCAGTGAGTAACAACACACCAGACAGTAATGTCCCAGCAGTGAGTAACAACACACCAGACAGTAATGTCCCAGCAGTGAGTAACAACACACCAGACAGTAATGTCTCAGCAGTGAGTAACAACACACCAGACAGTAATGTCCCAGCAGATAGTAACAACACACCAGACAGTAATGTCTCAGCAGTGAGTAACACACCAGACAGTAATGTCTCAGCAGTGAGTAACACACCAGACAGTAATGTCTCAGCAGTGAGTAACACACCAGACAGTAATGTCTCAGCAGTGAGTAACAACACACCAGACAGTAATGTCTCAGCAGTGAGTAACAACACACCAGACAGTAATGTCCCAGCAGTGAGTAACACACCAGACAGTAATGTCTCAGCAGTGAGTAACAACACACCAGACAGTAATGTCTCAGCAGTGAGTAACAACACACCAGACAGTAATGTCTCAGCATATCTGCCTTGGAAGTTTCAGGACTGGTATTTCTATAAATGAATGAAAAGCATATTTTTGGGGGGTGGAGGGGGGTGAGGGGGGGTTTGGCATCAATTTTATTTATTGACTCTTTTAGCGGGTAAAAGCTGCTAACGGAAAGGCTGAGAAAAAGGCACAGTGTGGATATCTGATGTTCTTGGAATGGTTCGCTGAGAGGCCGTCACAGCTCCTGCCTACGGGACACAGAACCACCAAAATTGTTCCCAGGTGTGTGTGTGTGTTAGTGTGTATGTCGACTGTGTATGTGTTAGTGTGTGTCGACTGTGTGTGTGTGTGTGTCGACTGTGTGTGTGTGTGTGTGTCGACTGTGTGTGTGTTTGTCTGTGTGTGTCGACTGTGTGTGTTGACTGTGTGTGTGTGTGTGTGTGTGTGTCGACTGTGTGTGTGTGTGTCGACTGTGTGTGTGTGTCGACTGTGTGTGTGTGTGTTAGTGTGTGTGTGTGTGTGTGTTTGTGTGTGTGTGCGTGTGTGTGTGTGTGTGCGTGTGTGTGTGGACTGTGTTTGTGTGCAACCTTAAAACATAAACACACTGGCGCCACTGAGCTGCATCGATTATCCATCAGTGGAAAAACATGCTCTCAGAGTGAGGGGGGGGGGGGGAGAGGGTGTGAGAGGGAGAGAGAGGGGGAGGGTGTGAGGGGGGGAGAGGGAGGAGGGAGAGGGGGGGAGGAGACGGAGAGAGAAGGAGAGGGGGAGAGAGGAGGGGAGAGGGAGAGAGAGGGGGAGGGTGGGGAGGATGAGAGAAGGAGAGGGAGGGAGAGGGTGAGAGAAGGAGAGGGAGGGAGAGGGTGAGAGAAGGAGAGGGTGGGAGAGGGAGGAGAGGGTGGGAGAGGAGGGGAGAGGGAGAGGAGGGGAGAGGGAGAGGAGGGGAGAGGGAGGGAGAGGAGGGGAGAGGGAGGGAGAGGAGGGGAGAGGGAGAGAGAGGGGGAGGGTGGGAGAGGGAGGAGGGAGAGGGGGGGAGGAGACAGAGAGAGAAGGAGAGGGAGAGAGAGGGAGAGGGGAGGAGAGGGTGGGAGAGGGAGGGAGAGGGTGGGAGAGGGAGGGAGAGGGGGGAGAGGAGAGAGGACTGTAGAGAGACCCACACAGAGAGAGGACTGTAGAGAGACCCACACAGAGAGAGGACTGTAGAGAGACCCACACAGAGAGAGGACTGTAGAGAGACCCACACAGAGAGAGGACTGTAGAGAGACCCACACAGAGAGAGGACTGTAGAGAGACCCACACAGAGAGAGGACTGTAGAGAGACCCACACAGAGAGAGGACTGTAGAGAGACCCACACAGAGAGAGGACTGTAGAGAGACCCACACAGAGAGCATACCTGTTTAGGACATTGGTTCTTACAGGACCCCAGATCAGCTTTAGTCTCATCTTCCGCACTTCTGAACGTCCTAGAGAAAGGGCAGTAGATGTTGACAGACAGTGATAATGACAGATGTTGACAGACATGTTAAGTGTAGACAGACAGTGATAGATGTTGGCAGACAGTGATAATTATAGATGTTGACAGACAGTGATAATGATAGATGTTGACAGACAGTGATAATGATAGATGTTGACAGACAGTGATAATGACAGATGTTGACAGACAGTGATAATGATAGATGTTGACAGACAGTGATAATGACAGATGTTGACAGACAGTGATAATGATAGATGTTGACAGACAGTGATATATAGATGTTGACAGTGATATATAGATGTTGACAGACAGTGATATATAGATGTTGACAGACAGTGATAATAATAGATGTTGACAGACAGTGATAATGATAGATGTTGACAGTATTAATGATAGATGTTGACAGACAGTGATAATGATAGATGTTGACAGACAGTGATAATGACAGATGTTGACAGACAGTGATAATGACAGATTTTGTCAGTGATAATGATAGATGTTGGCAGACAGTATTAATGATAGATGTTGACAGACAGTGATAATGACAGATGTTGACAGACAGTGATAATGATAGATGTTGACAGACAGTGATAGATGTTGACAGACAGTGATATATAGATGTTGACAGACAGTGATAGATGTTGACAGACAGTGATAATGATAGATGTTGACAGACAGTGATAATGACAGATGTTGACAGACAGTGATAATGATAGATGTTGACAGTATTAATGATAGATGTTGACAGACAGGGATAATGATAGATTTTGTCAGACAGTGATAATGATAGATGTTGACAGACAGTGATAATGATAGATGTTGACAGACAGTGATAATGACAGATGTTGACAGACAGTGATAATGATAGATTTTGTCAGTGATAATGATAGATGTTGGCAGACAGTATTAATGATAGATGTTGACAGACAGTGATATATAGATGTTGACAGACAGTGATAATGATAGATGTTGACAGACAGTGATAATGATAGATGTTGACAGACAGTGATAATGACAGATGTTGACAGACAGTGATAATGATAGATTTTGTCAGTGATAATGATAGATGTTGGCAGACAGTATTAATGATAGATGTTGACAGACAGTGATATATAGATGTTGACAGACAGTGATAATGATAGATGTTGACAGACAGTGATAATGATAGTTGTTGACAGACAGTGATAATGACAGATGTTGACAGACAGTGATAATGATAGATTTTGTCAGACAGTGATAATGATAGATTTTGTCAGTGATAATGATAGATGTTGGCAGACAGTATTAATGATAGATGTTGACAGACAGTGATATATAGATGTTGACAGACAGTGATAATGATAGATGTTGACAGACAGTGATAATGATAGATGTTGACAGACAGTGATAATGATAGATGTTGACAGACAGTGATAATGATAGATGTTGACAGACAGTGATATATAGATGTTGACAGACAGTGATATATAGATGTTGACAGACAATGATACAGTTGATGTCGGAAGTTTACATACACCTTAGCCAAATATTCCTGACACTTAATCCCAGTAAAAATTCCCTGTTTTAGGTCAGTTAGGATCACCACTTTAATTTAAGAATGTGAAATGTCAGAATAATAGTAGAGAGAATGATTTATTTCAGATTGTATTTCTTTCATCACATTCCCAGTGGGTCAGAAGTTTAAATACACAAAATTAGTATTTGGTAGCGTTGCCTTTAAATTGTTTAACTTGGGTCAAACGTTTTGGGTAGCCTTCCATAAGCAGCCCTTCAGGGTATGGTGATATAGGACTCGTTTTACTGTGGATATTGATACTTTTGTACCTGTTTCCTCCAGCATCTTCACAAGGTCCTTTCCTGTTGTTCTGGGATTGATTTGCACTTTTTGCACCAAAGTACGTTCATCTCTAGGAGACAGAACGCGTCTCCTTCCTGAGCGGTATGACGGCTGCATGGTCCCAGGGTGTTTATACTTGCGTACTATTGTTTGTACAGATGAACGTGGTACTTTCAGGCGTTTGGAAATTGCTCCCAAGGATGAACCAGACTTGTGGAGGTCTAATTGTTTTCTGAGGTCTTGGCTGATTTCTTTTGATTTTCCCATGATGTCAAGCAAAGAGGCACTGAGTTTAAAGGTTGGCCTTGAAATACATCCACAGGTACACCTCCAATTGACTCAAATGATGTCAATCAGCCCATCAGAAGCTTCGAAATCCATGATATCATTTTCTGGAATTTTCCAAGCTGTTTAAAGGCACAGTCAACTTAGTGTATGTAAACTTCTGACCCACTGGAATTGTGATACAGTGAATTATAAGTGAAATAATCTGTCTGTAAACAATTGTTTTAAAAATGACTTGTGTCATGCACAAAGTAGATGTCCTAACCGACTTGCCAAAACTATAGTTTGTTTACAAGAAATGTGTGGAGTGGTTGAAAAACGAGTTTTAATGACTCCAAACTAAGTGTATGTAAACTTCCGAATTCAACTTTATATTGATGTTGTCAGACAGTGATACATGTTGACAGAAAATGATAGTGATTGATGTTGACTGCTGAGGATGGATCCAACATAACTGAAAGTTGATAGCTTTTCATTGATTCTAGCTCATATGTGTACACACATGGATCTGTGGTACTGACTGACAGTAGGCTGATCTTCTAGTGTGTGTGTGTGTAACGTGTGTGTGTGTGTAACGTGTGTGTGTGTGTGTGTGTGTGTGTGTGTGTGTGTGTGTGTGTGTGTGTAACGTACAGGCAGTCGATGTAGAGCAGGGAGATCTTGCAGTGACAGCGTTGTCGGGTCATCTGTTGGCAGGGGGGGCACGACCCTGGGTGGCATGCCAACAGGCACGGGTGGGGACAGCCAGGGGGGCGAGGGTTAACACACCCCTCCTCACACACCACACACTCTGGACCCGCCTGGAGAGAGAGGGAGAGAAGTTAACACACCGCTCCTCACACAGGGGTGGGGGGAGATGGAGGGAGATGGAGGGAGATGGAGGGAGGGGTATGAAAAGGAAAGAGAGGGAAGTAAAGAAAGAGGGGGAGGGAGTGAGGGAATGAGTGAGTGAGTGAGTTTATTTTACCTTTATTTAACTAGGCAAGTCAGTTAAGAACAAATTCTTATTTTCAATGACGGCCTAGGAACACTGGGTTAACTGCCTGTTCAGAACGACAGATTTGTACCTTGTCAGCTCGGGGATTTGAACTTGCAACCTTTCGGTTACTAGTCCAACGCTCTAACCACTAGGCTACCCTGCCGAGTGAGTGAGGGAGTGGAGTGAGTGGAGTGAGTGAGTGAGTGAGTGAGTGAGTGAGTGAGTGAGTGAAGTGAAGTGAAGTGAAGTGAAGTGAAGTGAAGTGAAGTGAAGTGAGTGAGTGAGTGAGTGAGTGAGTGAGTGAGTGAAGTGAGTGAGTGAAGTGAGTGAGTGAGTGAGTTTATAGAGGTTAAAGGGGCAATCAATATACACTATATACACAGAAGTATGTGGACCCCCTTCAAATTAGTGGATTTGCTGACAGGTGTATAAAATCGAGCACACAGCCACGCAATCTCCATAGACAAACATTAGCAGCAGAATGGCCTTACTGACGAGATCAGTGACTTTCTACTTGGCACCGTCAAAGGATGCCACCTTTCCATCAAAGTCAGTTCCTCAAATTGCTGCCCTGGTCAACTGTAAGTGCTGTTATTGTAAAGTGGAAAACATCTAGGAGCAACAACGGCTCAGCAGTGAAGTGGTAGGCCACACAAGCTCACAGAACGAGACCGCCAAGTGCTGAAGCGCGTAAAAATCGTCTGTCCTCGGTTACAACACTCACTACCAAGTTCCATACTGCCTCTGGAAGCAACGTCAGCACAATAACTGTTAGTCGGGAGCTTCATGAAATGAGTTTCCACGGCCGCACACAAGCCTAAGATCACCATGAGCAAAGCCAAATGTCGGCTGGAGTGGTGTAAAGCTCGTCGCCATTGGACTCTGGAACAGTGGGAACGCGTTCTCTGGAATGATGAATCACGCTTCACCACCTGGCAGTCCAACGGACAAATCTGGGTTTGGCGGATGCCAGAAGAACGCTACCTGCTCCAATACATAGTGCCAACTGTAAAGTTTGGTGGAGGACTAATGGTCTGGGGCTGTTTTTCATGGTTCAGGCCCCTTAGTTCTAGTGAAGGGAAATCTTAATGCTACAGCATACAATGACATTCTAGACTATTCTGTGCTTCCAACTTTAGTTTAGCGAAGGTCCTTTCCAATGCCCCGTGTTCAAAGCGAGGTTCATACAGAAATGGTTTGTTGGGGCCTACCGAGTGGCATAGTGGTCTAAGGCATCGCAGCAGTGCTTGAGGCGTAACTACAGACCCGGGTTTGATCCCGAGGTGGCGCACAATTGGCCCAGTGTCGTATGGGTTAGGGGAGGGTTTGGCCCAGCGTCGTACGGGTTAGGGGAGGGTTTGGCCGGCAGGGATGTCCTTGTCCCATCACGCTCTAGCGACTCCTGTAGCGGTCTGGGAGCACACTGAAACGGTCGCTAGTTGTACAGTGTTTCCTCCGACACATTGGTGCGGCTGTCTTCCGGGTTAAGTGCATAGTGTGTCAAGAAGCGGTGCGGCTTGGCAGGGTCGTGTTTCGGAGGGCGCATGGCTCTTGACCTTCGCCTCTCCCGCGTCCGTACGGGAGTTGCAGCGATGGGACAAGACTGTAACTACCAATTGGATATCATGAAAAAAGTGGAAAAAAACGGGAGTAAAAAAGTAAAATTGTGTGGAAGAACTTGACTGCAGATCTCCTGACCTCAACCCTATTTAACACCTTTGGGATGAATTGGAAAGCTGACTGCGAGCCAGGCCGAATCACCCAACATCAAATCATATTAGTCACACGCGCCGAATACAACAGTGAGATGCTTACTTACAAGCCCCTAACCAAAAATGCAGTTTCAAAAAAATGATGATAAGAATAAGAGATAAAAGTAAAAAGTAATTAAAGAGCAGCAATATATACAGGGCCGTTTAGTTGAGGTAATATGTAGAGTTATTAAAGTGACTATGCATCGATAATAACAGTAGCAGCTGTGTGAGGGGGGGGGGGGGGGGGGGGGCAATGCATATAGTCTGGGTAGCCATCAGCTGTTCAGGAGTCTTATGGCTTGGGGGGGGTAGAAGCTGTTTAGGAGCCTCTTGGACCTTGACTTGGCGCTCTGGTACCGCTTGCCGTGCGGTAGCAGAGAGAACAGTCTATGACTGGGGTGACTGGAGTCTTTGACAATTTGTAGGGCCTCCCTCTGACACCGCCTGGTATAGAGGTTCTGGATGGCAGGAAGCTTAGCCCCAGTGATGTACTGGTCCGTACGCACTACCCTCTGTAGAGCCTTACGGTCAGACGCCGAGCAGTTTCCATACCAGGCAGTGATGCAACCGGTCAGGATGCTCTCGATGGTGCAGCTGTAGAACCTTTTGAGGATCTGGGGACCCATGCCACATCTTTTCAGTCTCCTGAGGGGGAAAAGGTGTTGCTGTTCCCTCTTCACGACTGTCTTGATGTGTTTGGACCATGGTAATTTGTTGGTGATGTGGACACCAAGGAATTTGAAGCTCTCAACCTGCTCCACTACAGCCCCGTTGATGAGAATGAGGACGTGCTCGGTCCTCCTTCTCCTGTAGTCGACAATCATCTCCTTAGTCTTGGTTACGTTGAGGGAGATGTTGTCCTGGCACCACACTGCCAGGTCTCTGACCTCCTCCCTATAGGCTGTCTCGTCGATGTCGGTGATCAGGCCTACCAATGTTGTGTTTAGAGTAATTACTTGTATAGGTCTCCTGATTTAAACCTGATCGAACTTGTTTGGTATCAACTGAAAACATTCATCCTATCACTGTTGTTTTCGGCAAATTGAATGATTGTGTTGGATTCGTGCCTGGCCGTGCAGTCACGAGTGAACAGGGAGTAGAGGAGGGGGCTGAGCACGCACCCCTAAGGGGCCCCCGTGTTGAGGATCAGCGTGGCGGATGTGTCAGTGCCCGACCTCACTAATGCTCTTGTGGCTGAATGGAAGCAAGTCCCCACAGCAATGTTCCAACATCTTGTGGAAAGCCTTCCCAGAAGAGTGGAGGCTGTTATAGCAGCAATGTTCCTACATCTAGTGGAAAGCCTTCCCAGAAGAGTGGAGGCTGTTATAGCAGCAATGTTACAACATCTAGTGGAAAGCCTTCCCAGAAGAGTGGAGGCTGTTATAGCAGCAATGTTCCAACATCTAGTGGAAAGCCTTCCCAGAAGAGTGGAGGCTGTTATAGCAGCAACGTTCCTACATCTAGTGGAAAGCCTTCCCAGAAGAGTGGAGGCTGTTATAGCAGCAATGTTCCTACATCTAGTGGAAAGCCTTCCCAGAAGAGTGGAGGCTGTTATAGCAGCAACGTTCCTACATCTAGTGGAAAGCCTTCCCAGTAGAGTGGAGGCTGTTATAGCAGCAATGTTCCTACATCTAGTGGAAAGCCTTCCCAGAAGAGTGGAGGCTGTTATAGCAACAATGTTCCTACATCTAGTGCTGGGGAGGAATGTTGCTTAGAGGTCAACAGGACTTTGGCCCATTACATTTAAGTCGTTGTTTAGCAACTTAAACAGCCGGAATCCAGTTGTCCTTTTAATACACTGTAGATACCTATTGACTACAGTCAGATAGAAGGTAATATATAATAATATAACTCGACACTTTCACTAGTCAATACAAATAAACATCTGTAGTGGGAGAAATAAAATGGATTCATATCGGGATATTATTTTTGATGATCGTATTGTATCGTTTTGACAATATCACAATATTATTTCATATGATTTATTAGCGCTAGTTGGCTGTATCTGCACCAAAAGGCCACTATCGCTCCTTCACAGCTGTTTAACCTATCGCTCCTTCACAGCTATTTAACCTATCGCTCCATTCACAGCTGTTGATCCTATCGCTCCTTCACAGCTGTTGATCCTATCGCTCCTTCACAGCTGTTGATCCTATCGCTCCTTCACAGCTGTTGATCCTATCGCTCCTTCACAGCTGTTGATCCTATCGCTCCTTCACAGCTGTTGATCCTATCGCTCCTTCACAGCTGTTGATCCTATCGCTCCTTCACAGCTGTTTAACCTATCGCTCCTTCACAGCTGTTGATCCTATCGCTCCTTCACAGCTGTTTAACCTATCGCTCCTTCACAGCTGTTGATCCTATCGCTCCTTCACAGCTGTTGATCCTATCGCTCCTTCACAGCTGTTGATCTTTTTAAATAAGGAGCCCATTTGTTTCCAGTACATTCATCTCCATGACTGTTCAAAACGTGTTCTCTCTCTCTGTCCCTCTGAAGCTGACATGGAGAGCAATATGTCTCTCTCTCTGTCCCTCTGAAGCTGATATGGAGAGCAATATGTCTCTCTCTGTCCCTCTGAAGCTGATATGGAGAGCAATATGTCTCTCTCTCTGTCCCTCTGAAGCTGATATGGAGAGCAATATGTCTCTCTCTCTGTCCCTCTGAAGCTGATATGGAGAGCAATATGTCTCTCTCTCTGTCCCTCTGAAGCTGATATGGAGAGCAATATGTCTCTCTCTGTCCCTCTGAAGCTGATATGGAGAGCAATATGTCTCTCTCTCTGTCCCTCTGAAGCTGATATGGAGAGCAATATGTCTCTCTCTCTGTCCCTCTGAAGCTGATATGGAGAGCAATATGTCTCTCTCTCTGTCCCTCTGAAGCTGATATGGAGAGCAATATGTCTCTCTCTCTGTCCCTCTGAAGCTGATATGGAGAGCAATATGTCTCTCTCTCTGTCCCTCTGAAGCTGACATGGAGAGCAATATGTCTCTCTCTCTGTCCCTCTGAAGCTGATATGGAGAGCAATATGTCTCTCTCTCTGTCCCTCTGAAGCTGATATGGAGAGCAATATGTCTCTCTCTCTGTCCCTCTGAAGCTGATATGGAGAGCAATATGTCTCTCTCTCTGTCCCTCTGAAGCTGATATGGAGAGCAATATGTCTCTCTCTCTGTCCCTCTGAAGCTGATATGGAGAGCATTATGTCTCTCTCTCTGTCCCTCTGAAGCTGATATGGAGAGCATTATGTCTCTCTCTCTGTCCCTCTGAAGCTGATATGGAGAGCATTATGTCTCTCTCTCTCTGTCCCTCTGAAGCTGATATGGAGAGCAATATGTCTCTCTCTCTCTGTCCCTCTGAAGCTGATATGGAGAGCATTATGTCTCTCTCTCTGTCCCTCTGAAGCTGATATGGAGAGCAATATGTCTCTCTCTCTGTCCCTCTGAAGCTGATATGGAGAGCAATATGTCTCTCTCTCTGTCCCTCTGAAGCTGATATGGAGAGCAATATGTCTCTCTCTCTGTCCCTCTGAAGCTGATATGGAGAGCAATATGTCTCTCTCTCTCTGTCCCTCTGAAGCTGATATGGAGAGCAATATGTCTCTCTCTCTGTCCCTCTGAAGCTGATATGGAGAGCAATATGTCTCTCTCTCTGTCCCTCTGAAGCTGATATGGAGAGCAATATGTCTCTCTCTCTGTCCCTCTGAAGCTGATATGGAGAGCAATATGTCTCTCTCTCTGTCCCTCTGAAGGTGATATGGAGAGCAATATGTCTCTCTCTCTGTCCCTCTGAAGCTGATATGGAGAGCATTATGTCTCTCTCTCTCTGTCCCTCTGAAGCTGATATGGAGAGCAATATGTCTCTCTCTCTGTCCCTCTGAAGGTGATATGGAGAGCATTATGTCTCTCTCTGTCCCTCTGAAGCTGATATGGAGAGCATTATGTCTCTCTCTCTGTCCCTCTGAAGGTGATATGGAGAGCAATATGTCTCTCTCTCTGTCCCTCTGAAGCTGATATGGAGAGCAATATGTCTCTCTCTCTCTGTCCCTCTGAAGCTGATATGGAGAGCATTATGTCTCTCTCTCTGTCCCTCTGAAGCTGATATGGAGAGCAATATGTCTCTCTCTCTGTCCCTCTGAAGCTGATATGGAGAGCATTATGTCTCTCTCTCTGTCCCTCTGAAGCTGATATGGAGAGCATTATGTCTCTCTCTGTCCCTCTGAAGCTGATATGGAGAGCATTATGTCTCTCTCTCTGTCCCTCTGAAGCTGATATGGAGAGCATTATGTCTCTCTCTCTGTCCCTCTGAAGCTGATATGGAGAGCAATATGTCTCTCTCTCTGTCCCTCTGAAGCTGATATGGAGAGCAATATGTCTCTCTCTCTGTCCCTCTGAAGCTGATATGGAGAGCATTATGTCTCTCTCTCTGTCCCTCTGAAGCTGATATGGAGAGCAATATGTCTCTCTCTCTGTCCCTCTGAAGCTGATATGGAGAGCAATATGTCTCTCTCTCTGTCCCTCTGAAGCTGACATGGAGAGCAATATGTCTCTCTCTCTCTGTCCCTCTGAAGGTGATATGGAGAGCAATATGTCTCTCTCTCTGTCCCTCTGAAGGTGACATGGAGAGCAATATGTCTCTCTCTCTGTCCCTCTGAAGCTGACATGGAGAGCAATATGTCTCTCTCTCTCTGTCCCTCTGAAGGTGATATGGAGAGCAATATGTCTCTCTCTCTGTCCCTCTGAAGGTGACATGGAGAGCATTATGTCTCTCTCTCTGTCCCTCTGAAGCTGATATGGAGAGCAATATGTCTCTCTCTGTCCCTCTGAAGCTGACATGGAGAGCAATATGTCTCTGTCCCTCTGAAGGTGATATGGAGAGAAATATGTCTCTCTCTGTCCCTCTGAAGGTGATATGGAGAGAAATATGTCTCTCTCTGTCCCTCTGAAGCTGATATGGAGAGCAATATGTCTCTCTCTCTGTCCCTCTGAAGGTGATATGGAGAGCAATATGTCTCTCTCTCTGTCCCTCTGAAGGTGACATGGAGAGCAATATGTCTCTCTCTCTGTCCCTCTGAAGCTGACATGGAGAGCAATATGTCTCTCTCTCTGTCCCTCTGAAGCTGACATGGAGAGCAATATGTCTCTCTCTCTGTCCCTCTGAAGCTGACATGGAGAGCAATATGTCTCTCTCTCTGTCCCTCTGAAGCTGACATGGAGAGCAATATGTCTCTCTCTCTGTCCCTCTGAAGCTGATATGGAGAGCAATATGTCTCTCTCTCTGTCCCTCTGAAGCTGATATGGAGAGCAATATGTCTCTCTCTGTCCCTCTGAAGCTGATATGGAGAGCAATATGTCTCTCTCTCTGTCCCTCTGAAGCTGATATGGAGAGCAATATGTCTCTCTCTCTGTCCCTCTGAAGCTGACATGGAGAGCAATATGTCTCTCTCTCTGTCCCTCTGAAGCTGATATGGAGAGCAATATGTCTCTCTCTCTGTCCCTCTGAAGCTGATATGGAGAGCAATATGTTGGGAAGATCAAATCTCAAAAACATATTCAACAAATCACAATACATATCATACCGGCACCTAAGTATCATGAGGTCCCTGGCATTTCCCAGGCCTGATAATCTGTGTACACACACACACACACACACACACACACACACACACACACACACACACGTGTTGTGATAAAGTTCATCGCCTAAATGCGGCCATCGCCAGCGTCTCCACCAATCACGAAACAGGACTTAGTGCCATGCTGTGATGTCACAGAGCATTCCACTGTGGAAAGTTCCAGAACGAACATAGAGAGAGGCGTGTTGTTCCGCCATATGAACAGTAGGCTGTGATGTCACAGGGGGTGGGAGGAGCATTCCGTTCTCAGACAGAAATGTGCGTTCGTCCTCCCTGCAAGACAAACTGTTTGTGTGCAGGAGAGTAGTGACGGGGGGGCTTAAAAAGGGTTTCTCCATGTCTCCGCCTGACCCTAACGAGCTTGTCCCCACCTCCCTTAACGGAGAAATGTGTCCCCACCTCCCTTAACGGAGAAATGTGTCCCCACCTCCCTTAACGGAGAAATGTGTCCCCACCTCCCTTAACGGAGAAATGTGTCCCCACCTCCCTTAACGGAGAAATGTGTCCCCACCTCCCTTAACGGAGAAATGTGTCCCCACCTCCCTTAATGGAGAAATGTGTCCCCACCTCCCTTAACGGAGAAATGTGTCCCCACCTCCCTTAACGGAGAAATGTGTCCCCACCTCCCTTAACGGAGAAATGTGTCCCCACCTCCCTTAACGGAGAAATGTGTCCCCACCTCCCGTCCCCCTCCTCCCCAGCACTATCACCTCTCCCTGTTCACCACGTCAGTCTGATAATCAGAGGTTGTAATACTCGGTCTCCGTCCTCCCCAGCACTATCACCTCTCCCTGTTCACCACGTCAGTCTGATAATCAGAGGTTGTAATACTCGGTCTCCGTCCTCCCCAGCACTATCACCTCTCCCTGTTCACCACGTCAGTCTGGTAATCAGAGGGTGTAATACTCGGTCCCCGTCCTCCCCAACACTATCACCTCTCCCTGTTCACCACGTCAGTCTGGTAATCAGAGGTTGTAATACTCGGTCCCCGTCCTCCCCAACACTATCACCTCTCCCTGTTCACCACGTCAGTCTGGTAATCAGAGGTTGTAATACTCGGTCCCCCTCCTCCCCAGCACTATCACCTCTCCCTGTTCACCACGTCAGTCTGGTAATCAGAGGGTGTAATACTCGGTCCCCCTCCTCCCCAACACTATCACCTCTCCCTGTTCACCACGTCAGTCTGGTAATCAGAGGTTGTAATACTCGGTCCCCCTCCTCCCCAACACTATCACCTCTCCCTGTTCACCACGTCAGTCTGGTAATCAGAGGGTGTAATACTCGGTCTCCGTCCTCCCCAGCACTATCACCTCTCCCTGTTCACCACGTCAGTCTGGTAATCAGAGGGTGTAATACTCGGTCCCCGTCCTCCCCAGCACTATCACCTCTCCCTGTTCACCACGTCAGTCTGGTAATCAGAGGTTGTAATACTCGGTCCCCCTCCTCCCCAACACTATCACCTCTCCCTGTTCACCACGTCAGTCTGGTAATCAGAGGTTGTAATACTCGGTCCCCGTCCTCCCCAACACTATCACCTCTCCCTGTTCACCACGTCAGTCTGGTAATCAGAGGTTGTAATACTCGGTCCCCGTCCTCCCCAACACTATCACCTCTCCCTGTTCACCACGTCAGTCTGGTAATCAGAGGTTGTAATACTCGGTCCCCGTCCTCCCCAACACTATCACCTCTCCCTGTTCACCACGTCAGTCTGGTAATCAGAGGTTGTAATACTCGGAGACCCCAGAGTAACAGCGTACCGCACGACAGGCACACAGAAGCAATCATGTGAGACATTCCGCTTGGAATACATTCCCTCTCAATGGAACCTTGGGAAACCAAGGGCTCGGCTACACACACACACACACACACACACACACACACTCCATGCAAACACACACACGAACAGATGCACTAGCCCAGGAATGCCCAGGTTGGCTTCACCTAACGCCTTTCAATCCCCAGATACCTGGATCCTTAGAGAACCCTGGACCTCTTCGCTGCTAAGACTGTTCTAGTGGGTGAAGACAGGTGTGTGTGTGTGTGTGTGTGTGTGTGTTAGGGAGAGTAATAGAAGACTATTATAGGCAGTGCATTCATAACCCTTCATAACCTTTCACGTATTACACATGTACTTGTTACAGCCTGAATTCACCCCATAATGACAAAGTTAAAACATGTTTTTCAATAATTCTTCTTCTTCATTTGTTTATGAAATACAGAAATATTTAATTTATATAGAGCGCTAGTCAAAAGTTTGGACACGCCTACTCATTCAAGGGTTTATTTTTTTTTACTATTTTCTACATTGTAGAATAATAGTGAAGACATCAACAATATGAAATAACATATGGAATCATGTAGTAACCAAAAAAGTGTTAAACCAATCTAAACATATTTTATATTTGAGATTCTTCAAAGTAGCCACCCTTTATCTTGATGACAGCTTTGCACACTTGGCATTCTCTCAACCAGCTTCATGAGGTAGTGACCTGGAATACCAAACTTTTGACTGGTACTGTAAGTATTCACACCCCTGAATCAATACATGTTAGAATCACCTTTGGCAGCGATTACAGCTGTGAGTCTTTCTGGGTAAGTCTCTAAGAGTGATTACACACCTGGATTGTACAATATTTGCCCATTATTCTTTTAAAAACTCTTCAAGCTCTGTCAAGCTGGTTGTTGATCATTTCTAGACAACCATTTTCAAGTCTTGCCATAGATTTTCAAGCCGATTTAAGTAAAAACTGTAACTAGGCCACTCAGGAACATTCAACGTTGTCTCGGTAAGAGAAGGAGATGAGGGGAGGGGGAGCGAAGGAGACGAGGGGGAGCGAAGGAGACGAGGGGGAGCAAAGGAGACGAGGGGGAGCAAAGGAGACGAGGGGGAGCAAAGGAGACGAGGGGGAGCAAAGGAGACGAGGGGGAGCAAAGGAGACGAGGGGGAGCAAAGGAGACGAGGGGGAGCAAAGGAGACGAGGGGGAGCAAAGGAGACGAGGGGGAGCGAAGGAGACGAGGGGGAGCGAAGGAGACGAGGGGGAGCGAAGGAGACGAGGGGGAGCGAAGGAGACGAGGGGGAGCGAAGGAGACGAGGGGGAGCGAAGGAGACGAGGGGGAGCGAAGGAGACGAGGGGGAGCGAAGGAGACGAGGGGGAGCGAAGGAGACGAGGGGGAGCGAAGGAGACGAGGGGGAGAGAAGGAGACGAGGGGGAGAGAAGGAGACGAGGGGGAGAGAAGGAGACGAGGGGGAGAGAAGGAGACGAGGGGGAGAGAAGGAGACGAGGGGGAGAGAAAGAGACGAGGGGGAGAGAAAGAGACGAGGGGGAGAGAAAGAGACGAGGGGGAGAGAAAGAGACGAGGGGGAGAGAAGGAGACGAGGGGGAGAGAAGGAGACGAGGGGGAGAGAAGGAGACGAGGGGGAGAGAAGGAGACGAGGGGGAGAGAAGGCGAGAAGGAGACGAGGGGAGGGGGAGACGAGGGGGAGAGAAGGAGACGAGGGGAGGGGGAGACGAGGGGGAGAGAAGGAGACGAGGGGAGGGGGAAGAAGGTGACGAGTGAGAGAGAAGGAGGGGAGGGGGAAGAAGGAGACGAGTGAGAGAGAAGGAGACGAGGGGAGGGGGAAGAAGGAGACGAGGGGGAGAGAAGGAGACGAGGGGGAGAGAAAGAGACGAGGGGGAGAGAAGGAGACGAGGGGGAGAGAAAGAGACGAGGGGGAGAGAAAGAGACGAGGGGGAGAGAAAGAGACGAGGGGGAGAGAAAGAGACGAGGGGGAGAGAAAGAGACGAGGGGGAGAGAAGGAGACGAGGGGGAGAGAAGGAGACGAGGGGGAGAGAAGGAGACGAGGGGGAGAGAAGGCGAGAAGGAGACGAGGGGAGGGGGAGACGAGGGGGAGAGAAGGAGACGAGGGGAGGGGGAGACGAGGGGGAGAGAAGGAGACGAGGGGAGGGGGAAGAAGGTGACGAGTGAGAGAGAAGGAGGGGAGGGGGAAGAAGGAGACGAGTGAGAGAGAAGGAGACGAGGGGAGGGGGAAGAAGGAGACGAGGGCGAGAGAAGGAGACGAGGGGGAGAGAAAGAGACGAGGGGGAGAGAAAGAGACGAGGGGGAGAGAAAGAGACGAGGGGGAGAGAAAGAGACGAGGGGGAGAGAAAGAGACGAGGGGGAGAGAAAGAGACGAGGGGGAGAGAAAGAGACGAGGGGGAGAGAAGGAGACGAGGGGGAGAGAAAGAGACGAGGGGGAGAGAAAGAGACGAGGGGGAGAGAAGGAGACGAGGGGGAGAGAAGGCGAGAAGGAGACGAGGGGGAGAGAAGGAGACGAGGGGAGGGGGAGACGAGGGAGATGAGGGGAGGGGGAAGAAGGAGACGAGTGAGAGAGAAGGAGACGAGGGGAGGGGGAAGAAGGAGACGAGGGCGAGAGAAGGAGACGAGGGGAGGGGAAGAGAAGGAGACGAGGGGAGGGGAAGAGAAGGAGACGAGGGGGAGAGAAGGAGATGAGGGGAGGGGAGAGAGAAGGAGAGGAGACGAGTGAGAGAGAAGGATACGAGGGGGAGAGAAGGCGAGAAGGAGACGAGGGGAGGGGGAAGAGAAGGAGACGAGGGGGAGAGAAGGAGAGAGGAGATGAGAGGGAGAGAAGGAGACGAGGGGGAGAGAAGGAGAGAAAAGGAGACGAGAGGGAGAGAAAAGGAGACGAGAGGGAGAGAAGAAGAGAGAAGGAGACGAGGGGGAGAGAAGGAGAGAGAAGGAGATGAGAGGGAGAGAAGGAGACGAGGGGGAGAGAAGGAGAGAAAAGGAGACGAGAGGGAGAGAAAAGGAGACGAGAGGGAGAGAAAAGGAGACGAGGGGGAGAGAGGGGGAGACGAGGGGGAGAGAGGGGGAGACGAGGGGGAGAGAAAAGGAGACGAGAGGGAGAGAAAAGGCGACGAGAGGGAGAGAAGAAGAGAGCAGGAGACGAGAGGGAGAGAAGGAGAGAGAAGGAGACGAGAGGGAGAGAAGGAGAGAGAAGGAGACGAGAGGGAGAGAAGGAGAGAGAAGGAGACGAGGGTGAGAGAAAAGGAGACGAGAGGGAGAGAAAAGGAGGCGAGAGGGAGAGAAGGAGAGAGCAGGAGACGAGAGGGAGAGAAGGAGACACACACACAAACCCTCCTCCCCCCAACACAAACCCTCCCCCCCAACACATACCCCATCTGTCTACGTACCTGTAGTTTGTTGGTTGTCGCGGTGACACGGTGACAGTCCTTGGTGCAGCTATGGTTACCACAGGTCAGAGTTCGACCACAGACACGCTTACAGGAGAAAGGCCCTCGACGGTGGCATGGGACCGGGCTCACCTAACACACACATTATTAATACACACACACGTTAAAATGCCATCAAACCCAACAACATCAACAAGAAGCACACACACATCTCCATCACACTAATTCATATATTATCTTGTATTTATTATGGATCCCCGTTAGTTTCCTGCCAAGGCAGCAGCTACTCTTCCTGGGGTTTATTATGGATCCCCGTTAGTTCCTGCCAAGGCAGCAGCTACTCTTCCTGGGGTCCAGCAACATTAAGGTAATTAAATACAATAATAAATCATTTAAATTACTAGGACCTGCCTTGTTGATAGTGTTGTTAAGAAGGTAGAAACTAGGGCCTGTAGGACTTGACTTGTTGATTGTGTTGTTAAGAAGGTAGAAACTAGGACCTGCCTTGTTGATAGTGTTGTTAAGAAGGTAGAAACTAGGGCCTGTAGGACTTGACTTGTTGATTGTGTTGTTAAGAAGGTAGAAACTAGGACCTGCCTTGTTGATAGTGTTGTTAAGAAGGTAGAAACTATGGCCTGTAGGACCTGCCTTGTTGATAGTGTTGTTAAGAAGGTAGAAACTAGGGCCTGTAGGATCTGCCTTGTTGATAGTGCTGTTAAGGTAGCAACTAGGGCCTGTAGGACCTGCCTTGTTGATAGTGTTATTAAGAAGGTAGAAACTAGGACCTGCCTTGTTGATAGTGCTGTTAAGAAGGTAGAAATTAGGGCCTGCAGGACCTGCCTTGTTGATAGTGTTGTTAAGAAGGTAGAAACTAGGGCCTGTAGGACCTGCCTTGTTGATAGTGTTGTTAAGAAGGTAGAAACTAGGGCCTGTAGGATCTGCCTTGTTGATAGTGCTGTTAAGGTAGCAACTAGGGCCTGTAGGACCTGCCTTGTTGATAGTGTTATTAAGAAGGTAGAAACTAGGACCTGCCTTGTTGACAGTGTTGCTAAGAAGGTAGAAACTAGGGCCTGTAGGACCTGCCTTGTTGATAGTGTTGTTAAGAAGGTAGAAACTAGGGCCTCTAGAACCTGCTTTGTTGATAGTGTTGTTAAGAAGGTAGAAACTAGGGCCTGTAGGACTTGACTTGTTGATTGTGTTGTTAAGAAGGTAGAAACTAGGACCTGCCTTGTTGATAGTGTTGTTAAGAAGGTAGAAACTAGAGCCTGTAGGACTTGACTTGTTGATTGTGTTGTTAAGAAGGTAGAAACTAGGGCCTGTAGGACCTGCCTTGTTGATAGTGTTGTTAAGAAGGTAGAAACTAGGACCTGCCTTGTTGATAGTGTTGTTAAGAAGGTAGAAACTATGACCTGTAGGACCTGCCCTGTTGATAGTGTTGTTAAGAAGGTAGAAACTAGGGCCTGTAAGACCTGCCTTGTTGATAGTGTTGTTAAGAAGGTAGAAACTAGGACCTGTAGGACCTGCCCTGTTGATAATGTTGTTAAGAAGGTAGAAACTAGGGCCTGTAGGACCTGCCTTGTTGATAATGTTGTTAAGAAGGTAGAAACTAGGGTCTGTAGGATCTGCCTTGTTGATAGTGTTGTTAAGAAGGTAGAAACTAGGGCCTGTAGGACCTGCCTTGTTGATAGTGCTGTTAAGAAGGTAGAAACTATGGCCTGTAGGACCTGCCTTGTTGATAGTGTTGTTAAGAAGGTAGAAACTATGACCTGTAGGACCTGCCCTGTTGATAATGTTGTTAAGAAGGTAGAAACTAGGGCCTGTAGGACCTGCCTTGTTGATAATGTTGTTAAGAAGGTAGAAACTATGGCCTGTAGGACCTGCCCTGTTGATAGTGTTGTTAAGAAGGTAGAAACTAGGGCCTGTAAGACCTGCCTTGTTGATAGTGTTGTTAAGAAGGTAGAAACTAGGACCTGTAGGACCTGCCCTGTTGATAATGTTGTTAAGAAGGTAGAAACTAGGGCCTGTAGGACCTGCCTTGTTGATAATGTTGTTAAGAAGGTAGAAACTAGGGTCTGTAGGACCTGCCTTGTTGATAGTGTTGTTAAGAAGGTAGAAACTAGGGCCTGCCTTGTTGATAGTGTTGTTAAGAAGGTAGAAACTAGGGCCTGTAGGACCTGCCTTGTTGATAGTGCTGTTAAGAAGGTAGAAACTATGGCCTGTAGGACCTGCCTTGTTGATAGTGTTGTTAAGAAGGTAGAAACTATGACCTGTAGGACCTGCCCTGTTGATAATGTTGTTAAGAAGGTAGAAACTATGGCCTGTAGGACCTGCCTTGTTGATAGTGTTGTTAAGAAGGTAGAAACTATGACCTGTAGGACCTGCCCTGTTGATAATGTTGTTAAGAAGGTAGAAACTAGGGCCTGTAGGACCTGCCTTGTTGATAGTGCTGTTAAGAAGGTAGAAACTATGGCCTGTAGGACCTGCCTTGTTGATAGTGCTGTTAAGAAGGTAGAAACTAGGGCCTGTATGACCTGCCTTGTTGATAGTGTTGTTAAGAAGGTAGAAACTAGGGCCTGTATGACCTGCCTTGTTGACAGTGTTGTTAAGAAGGTAGAAACTATGGCCTGTAGGACCTGCCTTGTTGATAGTGCTGTTAAGAAGGTAGAAACTATGGCCTGTAGGACCTGCCTTGTTGATAGTGCTGTTAAGAAGGTAGAAACTATGGCCTGTAGGACCTGCCTTGTTGATAGTGCTGTTAAGAAGGTAGAAACTAGGGCCTGTATGACCTGCCTTGTTGATAGTGTTGTTAAGAAGGTAGAAACTAGGGCCTGTAGGACCTGCCTTGTTGATAGTGTTGTTAAGAAGGTAGAAACTAGAGCCTGTAGGACCTGCCTTGTTGATAGTGTTGTTAAGAAGGTAGAAACTAGGGCCTGTAGGACCTGCCTTGTTGATAGTGTTGTTAAGAAGGTAGAAACTAGGGCCTGTAGGACCTGCCTTGTTGATAGTGTTGTTAAGAAGGTAGAAACTAGGGCCTGTAGGACCTGCCTTGTTCATAGTCTTGTTAAGAAGGTATAAACTAGGGCCTGTAGGACCTGCCTTGTTGATAGTGTTGTTAAGAAGGTATAAACTAGGGCCTGTAGGACCTGCCTTGTTGATAGTGTTGTTAAGAAGGTAGAAACTAGGGCCTGTAGGACCTGCCTTGTTGATAGTGTTGTTAAGAAGGTAGAAACTAGGGCCTGTAGGACCTGCCTTGTTGATAGTGCTGTTAAGAAGGTAGAAACTAGAGCCTGTAGGACCTGCCTTGTTGATAGTGTTGTTAAGAAGGTAGAAACTAGGGCCTGTAGGACCTGCCTTGTTGATAGTGCTGTTAAGAAGGTAGAAACTAGAGCCTGTAGGACCTGCCTTGTTGATAGTGTTGTTAAGAAGGTAGAAACTAGGGCCTGTAGGACCTGCCTTGTTGATAGTGTTGTTAAAGAAGGTAGAAACTAGGGCCTGTAGGACCTGCCTTGTTTATAGTGCTGTTAAGAAGGTAGAAACTAGGGCCTGTAGGACCTGCCTTGTTGATAGTGTTGTTAAGAAGGTAGAAACTAGGGCCTGTAGGACCTGCCTTGTTGATAGTGTTGTTAAGAAGGCAGAGCAGCACTTTATTATGGACAGACTTCTCCCCATCCTAGCTACTGTTGCATCAATATGTTTTGACCATGGCAGTTTACAATCCAGGGTTACTCCAAGCAGTTTAGTCACCTCAACTTGCTCAATTTCCACATTAACCATTACAAAATGTAGGTGAGGTTTAGGGTTTAGTGAATGATGGTATTTTGGACAATGCTTTTAGTTTTTTTTTTAATATTTAGGACTAACTACCCTGGTAGGTTGACTGATAACCTGAACCAGGTTGTTTGTAACTACCCTGGTAGGTTGACTGATAACCTGAACCAGGTTGTTTGTAAATACCCTGGTAGGTTGACTGATAACCTGAACCAGGTTGTTTGTAACGACCCTGGTAGGTTGACTGATAACCTGAACCAGGTTGTTTGTAACGACCCTGGTAGGTTGACTGATAACATGAACCAGGTTGTTTGTAACTACCCTGGTAGGTTGACTGATAACCTGAACCAGGTTGTTTGTAAATACCCTGGTAGGTTGACTGATAACATGAACCAGGTTGTTTGTAAATACCCTGGTAGGTTGACTGATAACCTGAACCAGGTTGTTTGTAACGACCCTGGTAGGTTGACTGATAACCTGAACCAGGTTGTTTGTAAATACCCTGGTAGGTTGACTGATAACCTGAACCAGGTTGTTTGTAACGACCCTGGTAGGTTGACTGATAACATGAACCAGGTTGTTTGTAACTACCCTGGTAGGTTGACTGATAACCTGAACCAGGTTGTTTGTAACTACCCTGGTAGGTTGACTGATAACATGAACCAGGTTGTTTGTAACTACCCTGGTAGGTTGACTGATAACATGAACCAGGTTGTTTGTAACTACCCTGGTAGGTTGACTGATAACATGAACCAGGTTGTTTGTAAATACCCTGGTAGGTTGACTGATAACATGAACCAGGTTGTTTGTAAATACCCTGGTAGGTTGACTGATAACATGAACCAGGTTGTTTGTAACTACCCTGGTAGGTTGACTGATAACATGAACCAGGTTGTTTGTAAATACCCTGGTAGGTTGACTGATAACCTGAACCAGGTTGTTTGTAACGACCCTGGTAGGTTGACTGATAACCTGAACCAGGTTGTTTGTAAATACCCTGGTAGGTTGACTGATAACCTGAACCAGGTTGTTTGTAACTACCCTGGTAGGTTGACTGATAACCTGAACCAGGTTGTTTGTAACTACCCTGGTAGGTTGACTGATAACCTGAACCAGGTTGCAGGCACTAGTTAGTTACTGGTTACAGTTTGAAGGTTTTTCTTGAGTGGGCAGCTTGATGAAAGCCAGTCAATATTTAAATCACCCAGAAAATATACTTCTCTGTTGATACATACATTATCAAGCATTTCACACACATTATCCAGATACTGACTGTCTATAGCAGCTTCCCACCAGAATGGGCTTTAGGTGAGGCAGATGAACCTGTCGCCATATTACTTCAACAGTATTTAACATTATCCAGATACTGACTGTTAACACTTGGTGGTCTATAGCATCTTCCCACCAGAATGGGCTTTAGGTGAGGCAGATGAACCTGTAGCCATATTACGTCAACAGTATTTAACATTATCCAGATACTGACTGTCTATAGCAGCTTCCCACCAGAATGGGCTTTAGGTGAGGCAGATGAACCTGTCGCCAGATTACGTCAACAGTATTTAACATTATCCAGATACTGACTGTTAGCACTTGGTCTATAGCAGCTTCCCACCAGAATGGGCTTTAGGTGAGGCAGATGAACCTGTAGCCAGATTACGTCAACAGTATTTAACATTATCCAGATACTGACTGTCTATAGCAGCTTCCCACCAGAATGGGCTTTAGGTGAGGCAGATGAACCTGTAGCCAGATTACGTCAACAGTATTTAACATGAGCTCTTCTTTACAGGAATGTGGTTCTGAATATAAACAGCAACACCTCCACCTTTGGCATTCCTGTCTTTTCTGTAAATGTTATAACCATGTATTGCTACCACTATCATCAAAGGTATTATCTAAGTGAGTTTCAGAGATTGTCAGAATATGAATGTCATCTGTTACTAGCAAATTATTGATTTCATGAACCTCGTTTCTTAGGCTACGTATGTTAACGTTGGCTATTTTTTAGCAATTTTCTGGGATGCTTGATTGTTTTCATGGCTTCACTGGGAAGTGAAGGATAGAGAGAGATAACGGGAGAGAGAACAAGAGAGAGAGAACGAGAGAGAGAAAAACGGGAGAGAGAACGAGAGAGAGAAAAACGGGAGAGAGAACAGGAGAGAGAGAACGGGAGAGAGAACAGGAGAGAGAGAGAGAACAAGAGAGAGAGAAAGGGAGAGAGAACAGAAGAGAGAGAGAACAGGAGAGAGAACAAGAGAGAGAAAACGGGAGAGAGAACTTAGCAGCAGTAGATGTGCTCATGATATTTATGTTAGTGCAGGGTGAGCTGGGCACACTGGCTCAGTGTTAACAGTGGTCTTCCTGCTAGGGCACACTGGCTCAGTGTTAACAGTGATCTTCCTGCTAGGGCACACTGGCTCAGTGTTAACAGTGGTCTTCCTGCTAGGGCACACTGGCTCAGTGCTAACAGTGGTCTTCCTGCTAGGGCACACTGGCTCAGTGCTAACAGTGGTCTTCCTGCTAGGGTACACTGGCTCAGTGCTAACAGTGGTCTTCCTGATAGGGCACACTGGCTCAGTGCTAACAGTGGTCTTCCTGCTAGGGCACACTGGCTCAGTGCTAACAGTGGTCTTCCTGCTAGGGTACACTGGCTCAGTGCTAACAGTGGTCTTCCTGCTAGGGCACACTGGCTCAGTGTTAACAGTGGACTTCCTGATAGGGCACACTGGCTCAGTGCTAACAGTGGTCTTCCTGCTAGGGCACACCGGCTCAGTGCTAGCAGTGTAACTCTGGTTCATAGGTTAAATGATTACTGCACACAATAGCTGTAGGATCAGCAGAGGCATTCAGGACAGTTAATGGGAGATAAATTGGGTTTCTTATATTGTGTCTCCCAACGTCCCTGAGATAATGTACATTAGCTAAAGCATTAATGATGACTCAGCAACACAATGGTAGAGATTAGCTGAGCTGGGTTTGGGTCATTGATAAATCATTGTCTCAACGCAGCCTTATAATGCTGTGAAAGGATCCAGGATCCCACATGATTTGGGTGGATCCCATCCTCCTTATAAAATGTGTTTTTTTCCCAAAAATTATCAAAACTGTTAAATGTTTCACCCAGAGAGCTGCAATAGTCTGGTAGCCAGTTATGGAGGGATAACAGTCTGCTGATAGTCTGGTAGTCAGTTATGGAGGGATAACAGTCTGCTGATAGTCTGGTAGCCAGTTATGGAGGGATAACAGTCTGCTGATAGTCTGGTAGTCAGTTATGGAGGGATAACAGTCTGCTGATAGTCTGGTAGTCAGTTATGGAGGGATAACAGTCTGCTGATAGTCTGGTAGCCAGTTATGGAGGGATAACAGTCTGCTGATAGTCTGGTAGTCAGTTATGGAGGGATAACAGTCTGCTGATAGTCTGGTAGCCAGTTATGGAGGGATAACAGTCTGCTGATAGTCTGGTAGCCAGTTATGGAGGGATAACAGTCTGCTGATAGTCTGGTAGCCAGTTATGGAGGGATAACAGTCTGCTGATAGTCTGGTAGTCAGTTATGGAGGGATAACAGTCTGCTGATAGTCTGGTAGTCAGTTATGGAGGGATAACAGTCTGCTGATAGTCTGGTAGTCAGTTATGGAGGGATAACAGTCTGCTGATAGTCTGGTAGTCAGTTATGGAGGGATAACAGTCTGCTGATAGTCTGGTAGTCAGTTATGGAGGGATAACAGTCTGCTGATAGTCTGGTAGTCAGTTATGGAGGGATAACAGTCTGCTGAACCGTCCAATGCCACGATTTAGTGAGGGCAGAGGGACAAATATTATGGGGTGTTTGTTGGTGTCAAGTAGAGACTCAATCAGTTCTTTAAAATCCATCTTCTGCTGTTCTGAGATGCCCTTCATGATGTCATTGAATCCCACATGAACTATGATAGACGGAATGTCCTGATGCTGGTTTATAATGTTAGGGAGCAGATTACTGATGTCCTGATGCTGGTTTATAATGTCTGGGAGCAGGTTACTGATCTCCTGATGCTGGTTTATAATGTTAGGGAGCAGGTTACTGATGTCCTGATGCTGGTTTATAATGTCTGGGAGCAGATTATTGATGTCCTGATGCTGGTTTATAATGTTAGGGAGCAGATTATTGAGGTCCTGATGCTGGTTTAAAATGTTAGGGAGCAGATTATTGATGTCCTGATGCTGGTTTATAATGTCTGGGAGCAGATTATTGATGTCCTGATGCTGGTTTATAATGTCTGGGAGCAGATTATTGAGGTCCTGATGCTGGTTTAAAATGTTTGGGAGCAGATTATTGATGTCCTGATGCTGGTTTATAATGTCTGGGAGCAGATTATTGATGTCCTGATGCTGGTTTATAATGTCTGGGAGCAGATTATTGAGGTCCTGATGCTGGTTTATAATGTCTGGGAGCAGATTATTGATGTCCTGATGCTGGTTTATAATGTCTGGGAGCAGATTATTGAGGTCCTGATGCTGGTTTAAAATGTCTGGGAGCAGATTATTGATGTCCTGATGCTGGTTTATAATGTCTGGGAGCAGATTATTGATGTCCTGATGCTGGTTTAAAATGTTAGGGAGCATCTTATTGATGTCCTGATGCAGGTTTATAATGTCTGGGAGCAGGTTATTGATGTCCTGATGCAGGTTTATAATGTCTGGGAGCAGCTTATTGATGTCCTGATGCAGGTTTAAAATGTTAGGGAGCATCTTATTGATGTCCTGATGCTGGTTTAAAATGTTAGGGAGCATCTTATTGATGTCCTGATGCAGGTTTATAATGTCTGGGAGCAGATTATTGATGTCCTGATGAACAGCAGATTATTGATGTCCTGATGAACAGACAAGAGCAGAGCAGACAGAGATGACAGAAAAAGAGAGCAGACGGACCATAGAAGACAGAGAACAGAGCAGACAGACAACAGCAGACTAGAGCAGACAGACAACAGCAGACTAGAGCTGACAGACTAGAGCAGACAGACAACAGCAGACAGAACAGACAGACAACAGCAGACAACAGCAGACAGACAACAGCAGACAGACAACAGCAGACAGACAACAGCAGACAGACAACAGCAGACAGACAACAGCAGACAGACAACAGCAGACAGACAACAGCAGACAGACAACAGCAGACAGACAACAGCAGACAGACAACAGCAGACTAGAGCAGACAGACAACAGCAGACTAGAGCAGACAGACAACAGCAGACTAGAGCAGACAGACAACAGCAGACTAGAGCAGACAGACAACAGCAGACTAGAGCAGACAGACAACAGCAGACTAGAGCAGACAGACAACAGCAGACTAGAGCAGACAGACAACAGCAGACTAGAGCAGACAGACAACAGCAGACTAGAGCAGACAGACAACAGCAGACTAGAGCAGACAGACAACAGCAGACTAGAGAAGACAGACAACAGCAGACTAGAGAAGACAGACAACAGCAGACAGACAACAGCAGACTAGAGCAGACAGACAACAGCAGACTAGAGCAGACAGAACAGACAGAGCAGACAGACACCAGCAGACTAGAGCAGACAGACACCAGCAGACTAGAGCAGACAGAACAGAGAGCTCAAATGAAGGTGAACATGAGTTTGCTTTTTGTGTCCCTATAAAAAGAAGGTGGAGTGTGTGTGTGTGTGTTCCTGCTAAAGCAGAGTGTGTAGTGAATACTAAAGCAGCCTAAATGGGATAAATGAGAAGAGTGTATGAGAGATCAGAACAAATAACAACCTTGAGATAGAGACGGACAGATAGAGAGACAGAGAGAGAGGAGACAGAGACAGAGAGAACAGGATAGAGACAGAGAGAGAGAGAGAAGAGATACAGAGAGAGAAGAGATACAGAGAGAACAGAATAGAGAGAACAGAATAGAGAGAACAGAATAGAGAGAACAGAATAGAGATAACAGAATAGAGATAACAGAATAGAGAGAACAGAATAGAGAGAACAGAATAGAGAGAACAGAATAGAGAGAACAGAATAGAGAGAACAGAATAGAGAGAACAGAATAGAGAGAACAGAATAGAGAGAACAGAATAGAGAGAACAGAATAGAGAGAACAGAATAGAGAGAACAGAAGAGAAACAGAAAAACCTGACACTGCTGTTATTGTTAATGCTATTGTCCATTATGTTTTCCTTATTCTGACTGATGTTCATTTCTAATCCAACCCCAACCTTCATCCTGGTTGTTACTGATGTTCATTTCTAATCCAACCCCACCCTTCATCCTGGTTGTTACTGATGTTCATTTCTAATCCAACCCCAACCTTCATCCTGGTTGTTACTGATGTTCATTTCTAATCCAACCCCACCCTTCATCCTGGTTGTTACTGATGTTCATTTCTAATCCAACCCCAACCTTCATCCTGGTTGTTACTGATGTTCATTTCTAATCCAACCCCACCCTTCATCCTGGTTGTTACTGATGTTCATTTCTAATCCAACCCCACCCTTCATCCTGGTTGTTACTGATGTTCATTTCTAATCCAACCCCACCCTTCATCCTGGTTGTTACTGATGTTCATTTCTAATCCAACCCCACCCTTCATCCTGGTTGTTACTGATGTTCATTTCTAATCCAACCCCAACCTTCATCCTGGTTGTTACTGATGTTCATTTCTAATCCAACCCCACCCTTCATCCTGGTTGTTACTGATGTTCATTTCTAATCCAACCCCACCCTTCAAGCTCACCCACCCCACTTTTCACTACTGATTGTCCTGATCATCTTGACAATTTTATTTATGATGTTAATATCTAACCCAGGGGGAGTCTGCTTTATCAAATAGGGGCAGCAGGTAGTCTATCAAATAGGGGCAGCAGGTAGTCTATCAAATAGGGGCAGCAGGTAGTCTATCAAATAGGGGCAGTAGGTAGTCTATCAAATAGGGGCAGCAGGTAGTCTATCAAATAGGGGCAGTAGGTAGTCTATCAAATAGGGGCAGCAGGTAGTCTATCAAATAGGGGCAGTAGGTAGTCTATCAAATAGGGGCAGCAGGTAGTCTATCAAATAGGGGCAGCAGGTAGTCTATCAAATAGGGGCAGCAGGTAGTCTATCAAATAGGGGCAGTAGGTAGTCTATCAAATAGGGGCAGCAGGTAGTCTATCAAATAGGGGCAGTAGGTAGTCTATCAAATAGGGGCAGCAGGTAGTCTATCAAATAGGGGCAGTAGGTAGTCTATCAAATAGGGGCAGCAGGTAGTCTATCAAATAGGGGCAGCAGGTAGTCTATCAAATAGGGGCAGCAGGTAGTCTATCAAATAGGGGCAGCAGGTAGTCTATCAAATAGGGGCAGTAGGTAGTCTATCAAATAGGGGCAGCAGGTAGTCTATCAAATAGGGGCAGCAGGTAGTCTATCAAATAGGGGCAGCAGGTAGTCTATCAAATAGGGGCAGCAGGTAGTCTATCAAATAGGGGCAGTAGGTAGTCTATCAAATAGGGGCAGCAGGTAGTCTATCAAATAGGGGCAGCAGGTAGTCTATCAATTAGGGGCAGCAGGTAGTCTATCAATTAGGGGCAGTAGGTAGTCTATCAAATAGGGGCAGTAGGTAGTCTATCAAATAGGGGCAGTAGGTAGTCTATCAAATAGGGGCAGTAGGTAGTCTATCAAATAGGGGCAGCAGGTAGTCTATCAAATAGGGGCAGTAGGTAGTCTATCAAATAGGGGCAGCAGGTAGTCTATCAAATAGGGGCAGTAGGTAGTCTATCAAATAGGGGCAGCAGGTAGTCTATCAAATAGGGGCAGCAGGTAGTCTATCAAATAGGGGCAGCAGGTAGTCTATCAAATAGGGGCAGCAGGTAGTCTATCAAATAGGGGCAGTAGGTAGTCTATCAAATAGGGGCAGCAGGTAGTCTATCAAATAGGGGCAGCAGGTAGTCTATCAATTAGGGGCAGTAGGTAGTCTATCAAATAGGGGCAGTAGGTAGTCTATCAAATAGGGGCAGTAGGTAGTCTATCAAATAGGGGCAGTAGGTAGTCTATCAAATAGGGGCAGCAGGTAGTCTATCAAATAGGGGCAGTAGGTAGTCTATCAAATAGGGGCAGCAGGTAGTCTATCAAATAGGGGCAGTAGGTAGTCTATCAAATAGGGGCAGCAGGTAGTCTATCAAATAGGGGCAGTAGGTAGTCTATCAAATAGGGGCAGTAGGTAGTCTTGTGGTACTCAGCCATTAAAGCTAGAATATGCATATAATTAGTAGATTTGGATAGAAAACACTCTGAAGTTTCTAAAACTGTTTGAATGATGTCTGTGAATATAACAGAACTTATCTAGCAGGCAAAAACCTGAGAAAAATCCAACCAGGAAGTGGGAAATCTGAGTTTTGTAGTTTTTCCAAGTCATTGCCTATCAAATATACAGTGTCTATGGGGTCATATTGCACTTCCTAAGGCTTCCACTGTAACGGAAGTGTTTGACTTTTCGTCTGGACGATGGTGTCACGCCTCATGAATTTACTGCACTGCATTTACGCACTAACAAAAAGGAGGTATTTGGACATAAATGATTTACTTTATCGAACAAAACAAACATTTATTGTGGAACTGGGATTCCTGGGAGTGCATTCTGATGAAGATCATCAAAGGTAAGTGAATATTTACAATGGTATTTCTGACTTCTGATTTCTGTATGGCTTGTTTTGTTGTCTGCTGCTATAACAGCCTCCACTCTTCTGGGAAGGCTTTCCACTAGATGTTGGAACATTGCTGCTATAACAGCCTCCACTCTTCTGGGAAGGCTTTCCACTAGATGTTGTAACATTGCTGCTATAACAGCCTCCACTCTTCTGGGAAGGCTTTCCACTAGATGTTGGAACATTGCTGCTATAACAGCCTCCACTCTTCTGGGAAGGCTTTCCACTAGATGTTGTAACATTGCTGCTATAACAGCCTCCACTCTTCTGGGAAGGCTTTCCACAAGATGTTGGAACATTGCTGCTATAACAGCCTCCACTCTTCTGGGAAGGCTTTCCACTAGATGTTGGAACATTGCTGCTATAACAGCCTCCACTCTTCTGGGAAGGCTTTCCACTAGATGTTGTAACATTGCTGCTATAACAGCCTCCACTCTTCTGGGAAGGCTTCCCACTAGATGTTGGAACATTGCTGCTATAACAGCCTCCACTCTTCTGGGAAGGCTTTCCACTAGATGTTGTAACATTGCTGCTATAACAGCCTCCACTATTCTGGGAAGGCTTTCCACTAGATGTTGGAACATTGCTGCTATAACAGCCTCCACTCTTCTGGGAAGGCTTTCCACTAGATGTTGTAACATTGCTGCTATAACAGCCTCCACTCTTCTGGGAAGGCTTTCCACAAGATGTTGGAACATTGCTGCTATAACAGCCTCCACTCTTCTGGGAAGGCTTTCCACTAGATGTTGGAACATTGCTGCTATAACAGCCTCCACTCTTCTGGGAAGGCTTTCCACTAGATGTTGTAACATTGCTGCTATAACAGCCTCCACTCTTCTGGGAAGGCTTTCCACTAGATGTTGGAACATTGCTGCTATAACAGCCTCCACTCTTCTGGGAAGGCTTTCCACTAGATGTAGGAACATTGCTGCTATAACAGCCTCCACTCTTCTGGGAAGGCTTTCCACTAGATGTAGGAACATTGCTGCTATAACAGCCTCCACTCTTCTGGGAAGGCTTTCCACTAGATGTAGGAACATTGCTGCTATAACAGCCTCCACTCTTCTGGGAAGGCTTTCCACTAGATGTTGTAACATTGCTGCTATAACAGCCTCCACTCTTCTGGGAAGGCTTTCCACTAGATGTTGGAACATTGCTGCTATAACAGCCTCCACTCTTCTGGGAAGGCTTTCCACTAGATGTAGGAACATTGCTGCTATAACAGCCTCCACTCTTCTGGGAAGGCTTTCCACTAGATGTAGGAACATTGCTGCTATAACAGCCTCCACTCTTCTGGGAAGGCTTTCCACTAGATGTAGGAACATTGCTGCTATAACAGCCTCCACTCTCCACAAGATTTCCCACCATCATGTCAAGGTGAAACACACCATCATGTCAAGGTGAAATGATGCATTTTGAAATTTTGACAAATGAATAAAAAAATGTCTTGAGTCAGTACGTATTCAACCTCTTTGCATAAGTATGTTCAGGAGTAAAACTGTCCTGAACAAGTCAGATTGATGCACTACTATTCTGTCTCCCTCCCTCCGTTAACTCCCATGTTTTCTCATGATCAATCTGTTTATGTTCTTCCTGTTCTGTTTAGTTAAGCTCCCATTGGTTGAAAGGTCAGAGAGAGGGAGAGAGAGAAAGCTAGAAAGAGGGATGACATGACATTTGGAAATGAGGAAAGGAGTGAAGGAGGGATGTGAAAAGCAAACAAGACTTCTGTTGGTCTGACAACCTTTAGGTTATCACTGGAGAGAGGGAGAGACCCGATGGAGAGAGGAAGAGGGATGGAGAGAGGGAGAGACCCGGTGAGGGGAGAGAGAGGGACCCGGTGGAGCGAGAGAGAGACCCGGTGAGGAGAGAGAGAGAGATGGAGAGAGGGAGAGACCCGGTGAGGAGAGAGAGAGAGACCCGGTGAGGAGAGAGAGAGAGATCTGGTGAGGAGAGAGAGAGAGACCCGGTGAGGAGAGAGAGAGAGACCCGGTGAGGAGAGAGAGAGAGACCCGGTGAGGAGAGAGAGAGAGACCCGGTGAGGAGAGAGAGAGAGACCCGGTGAGGAGAGAGAGAGAGACCCGGTGAGGAGAGAGAGAGAGACCCTCACCGGAGAGAGACCCGGTGAGGAGAGAGAGAGACCCGGTGAGGAGAGAGAGAGACCCTCACCGGAGAGAGACCCGGTGAGGAGAGAGAGAGACCCGGTGAGGAGAGAGAGAGACCCGGTGAGGAGAGAGAGAGACCCGGTGGAGAGAGAGAGAGAGACCCGGTGGAGAGAGAGAGAGAGACCCGGTGGAGAGGGAGAGAGACCCGGTGAGGGGGGAGAGAGACCCGGTGAGGAGAGAGGGAGAGACCCGGTGGAGAGGGAGAGAGACACGGTGGAGAGGGAGAGAGATCTGGTGAGGAGGGAGAGAGACCCGGTGAGGAGAGAGGGAGAGACCCGGTGGAGAGGGAGAGGGACACGGTGAGGGGGGAGAGGGACACGGTGAGGGGGGAGAGAGACCCGGTGAGGAGAGAGGGAGAGACCCGGTGGAGAGAGAGAGGGACACGGTGAGGAGAGAGGGAGAGACCCGGTGGAGAGGGAGAGAGACCCGGTGGAGAGGGAGAGAGACACGGTGAGGGAAGAGAGATCTGGTGAGGAGGGAGAGAGACCCGGTGAGGAGAGAGGGAGAGACACGGTGGAGAGGGAGAGAGACACGGTGGAGAGGGAGAGAGACACGGTGGAGAGGGAGAGAGACCCGGTGAGGAGAGAGAGACCCGGTGGAGAGGGAGAGAGACACGGTGGAGAGGGAGAGAGACACGGTGGAGAGGGACACGGTGAGGGGGGAGAGAGACCCGGTGAGGAGGGAGAGAGACCCGGTGAGGGGGGAGAGAGACCCGGTGGAGAGAGAGAGAGAGAGACCCGGTGGGGAGAGAGAGAGACCCGGTGAGGAGAGAGAGAGGGACACGGTGAGGGGGGAGAGAGACGCGGTGAGGAGAGAGGGAGAGACCCGGTGGAGAGAGAGAGGGACACGGTGAGGAGAGAGGGAGAGACCCGGTGAGGAGAGAGGGAGAGACCCGGTGGAGAGAGAGAGGGACACGGTGAGGGAAGAGGGAGGGATGTGGAAAGTAAATAAGCAAAAGTTCTCAGTTTACCTCATGCTCTCCAAGACAGGCCCTGTACAGAGAGGAAAACATGAGTTCAGTCTGCATCTCCCCCCAGATCCAGCTGCCTGCAGCGCAGTGACGCACTCTAGGATCAGACCACATCAGCATGACCACATGTCCCGAGCGCCACTGGCCGTATGAGGTGTGTGTGTGGGGGGGGGGGTGTAACCGCTGGCCGTGTGAGGTGTGGGGGGGGGGGGTAACCGCTGGCCGTGTGAGGTGGGGGGGGTAACCGCTGGCCGTGTGAGGGGGGGGGGTAACCGCTGGCCGTGTGAGGGGAGGGGGGGGGGGGGGGTAAATGCTGGCCGTGTGAGGGGGGGGGTAACCGCTGGCCGTGTGAGGGGGGGGTAACCGCTGGCCGTGTGAGGGGGGGGGGGGGGTAACCGCTGGCCGTGTGAGGGGGGGGGGGGAACCGCTGGCCGTGTGAGGGGGGGGGTAACCGCTGGCCGTGTGAGGGGGGGGTAACCGCTGGCCGTGTGAGGGGGGGGGGGGGTAACCGCTGGCCGTGTGAGGGGGGGGGGGGAACCGCTGGCCGTGTGAGGGGGGGGGGGGAACCGCTGGCCGTGTGAGGGGGGGGGGGGGGGGGTAACTGCTGGCCGTGTGAGGGGGGGGGGGGGGGTAACTGCTGGCCGTGTGAGGGGGGGGGTAACCGCTGGCCGTGTGAGGGGGGGGGTAACCGCTGGCCGTGTGAGGGGGGGGGGGGGGTAACCGCTGGCCGTGTGAGGGGGGGGGGGGAACCGCTGGCCGTGTGAGGGGGGGGGTAACCGCTGGCCGTGTGAGGGGGGGGTAACCGCTGGCCGTGTGAGGGGGGGGGGGGGTAACCGCTGGCCGTGTGAGGGGGGGGGGGGGAACCGCTGGCCGTGTGAGGGGGGGGGGGGAACCGCTGGCCGTGTGAGGGGGGGGGGGGGGGTAACTGCTGGCCGTGTGAGGGGGGGGGGGGGGGGTAACTGCTGGCCGTGTGAGGGGGGGGGTAACCGCTGGCCGTGTGTGGGTGGGGGGGGGGGGGGGGGGGGGAGAACCGCTGGCCGTGTGAGGGGGGGGGGGGGGGTAACCGTTGGCCGTGTGAGGTGTGTGGGGGGGGGGGGGGGGGGGGGGTGTGTTACTGTGTGTCTTACTGTGTGTGTGTGTGTGTTACTGTGTGTGTGTGTGTTACTGTGTTACTGTGTTACTGTGTGTGTGTGTGTGTTACTGTGTTGCTGTGTGTGTGTTACTGTGTTACTGTGTGTGTGCTACTGTGTTACTGTGTGTGTGTTAATGTGTTACTGTGTGTGTTACTGTGTGTGTGTGTGCGTGTGTGTGTGTGTGTGTGTGTGTGTACATACGTGGGTATAGGGACCAGGCAGGGCGGGCAGGGGAGAGCTTTACGGACAAACGCAGGTTCTGACGACTGCTCCCACGGGCCTGCTAGGACCTGCAAAACAAGCAGTCTGAGACAGGAAGTATCCAAGCATACATGTAGGAGTCCAGGATAAACATCCTGAATCAGCTGTTCTGATAGGTCCTGACATAACTAATGATATAATCATTATGTAAACCACAACACTGAGGCTGTTCCTCAACTACTAACCCAGTCCCTATACTAACCCGGTCCCTATACTAACCTATACTAACCCAGTCCCTATACTAACCCGGTCCCTATACTAACCTATACTAACCCGGTCCCTATACTAACCCGGTCCCTATACTAACCCAGTCCCTATACTAACCTATACTAACCCGGTCACTATACTAACCCAGTACCTATACTAACCCGGTCCCTATACTAACCCGGTCCCTATACTAACCCGGTCCCTATACTAACCCGGTCCCTATACTAACCCGGTCCCTATACTAACCCGGTCCCTATACTAACCCGGTCCCTATACTAACCCGGTCCCTATACTAACCCGGTCCCTATACTAACCCGGTCCCTATACTAACCCGGTCCCTATACCAACCTATACTAACCCGGTCCCTATACTAACCCGGTCCCTATACTAACCCAGTCCCTATACTAACCCAGTCCCTATACTAACCCAGTCCCTATACTAATCTATACTAACCCAGTCCCTATACTAACCCAGTCCCTATACAAATCTATACTAACCCAGTCCCTATACTAACCCAGTCCCTATACTAACCCGGTCCCTATACTAACCCAGTCCCTATACTAACCCAGTCCCTATACAAATCTATACTAACCCAGTCCCTATACTAACCCGGTCCCTATACTAACCTATACTAACCCAGTCCCTATACTAACCCAGTCCCTATACTAATCTATACTAACCCAGTCCCTATACTAACCCAGTCCCTATACAAATCTATACTAACCCAGTCCCTATACTAACCCGGTCCCTATACTAACCCGGTCCCTATACTAACCCGGTCCCTATACTAACCCGGTCACTATACTAACCCGGTCCCTATACTAACCCGGTCCCTATACTAACCTATACTAACCCGGTCCCTATACTAACCCAGTCCCTATACTAACCCAGTCCCTATACTAACCCAGTCCCTATACTAACCCAGTCCCTATACTAACCTATACTAACCCAGTCCCTATACTAACCCGGTCACTATACTAACCCGGTCCCTATACTAACCCGGCCCCTATACTAACCCGGCACCTACACTAATCTATACTAACCCAGTCCCTGTACTAACCCGGTCCCTATACTAATCTATACTAACCCGGTCCCTATACTAATCTATACTAACCCGGTCCCTATACTAATCTATACTAACCCGGTCCCTATACTAACCCAGTCCCTATACTAACCCGGTCCCTATACTAACCCGGTCCCTATACTAACCCGGTCCCTATACTAACCTATACTAACCCGGTCCCTATACTAACCCAGTCCCTATACTAACCCAGTCCCTACACTAACCCGGTCCCTTTACTAACCCGGTCCCTTTACTAACCCGGTCCCTATACTAACCTATACTAACCCAGTCCCTATACTAACCCGGTCCCTATACTAACCCGGTCCCTATACTAACCCGGTACCTATACTAACCCAGTCCCTATACTAACCTATACTAACCCGGTCCCTATACTAACCCAGTCCCTATACTAACCCGGTCCCTATACTAACCCGGTCCCTATACTAACCCGGTCCCTATACTAACCCGGTGCCTATACTAACCCGGTCCCTATACTAACCCGGTCCCTATACTAACCTATACTAACCCGGTCCCTATACTAACCCAGTCCCTATACTAACCCAGTCCCTATACTAACCCAGTCCCTATACTAACCCGGTCCCTATACTAACCCGGTCACTATACTAACCTATACTAACCCAGTCCCTATACTAACCCGGTCCCTATACAAACCCGGTCCCTATACTAACCCAGTCCCTATACTAACCCGGTCCCTATACTAATCTATACTAACCCGGTCCCTATACTAACCTATACTAACCCGGTCCCTATACTAACCCGGTCCCTATACTAACCCGGTCCCTATACTAACCTATACTAACCCGGTCCCTATACTAACCCGGTCCCTATACTAACCCGGTCCCTATACTAACCTATACTAACCCGGTCCCTATACTAACCCGGTCCCTATACTAACCCGGTCCCTATACTAACCCAGTCCCTATACTAACCCGGTCCCTATACTAACCCGGTCCCTATACTAACCCGGTCCCTATACTAACCCAGTCCCTATACTAACCCGGTCCCTATACTAACCCGGTCCCTATACTAACCTATACTAACCCGGTCCCTATACTAACCCAGTCCCTATACTAACCCGGTCCCAATACTAACCCGGTCCCTTTACTAACCCGGTCCCTATACTAACCTGGTCCCTATACTAACCTATACTAACCCAGTCCCTATACTAACCCGGTCCCTATACAAACCCGGTCCCTATACTAACCCAGTCCCTATACTAACCCAGTCCCTATACTAACCCGGTCCCTATACTAACCCGGTCCCTGTACTAACCCGGTCCCTATACTAACCCAGTCCCTATACTAACCCGGTCCCTATACCAACCCATTCCCTATACTAACCCGGTCCCTATACTAACCCAGTCCCTATACTAACCCAGTCCCTATACTAACCCAGTCCCTATACTAACCCGGGCCCTATACTAACCCAGTCCCTATACTAACCCGGTCCCTATACTAACCCATTCCCTATAGTAACCCGGTCCCTATACTAACCCGGTTCCTGTACTCACCCGATCCCTATATTAACCCGGTCCCTATACTAACCCAGTCCCTATACTAACCCAGTCCCTATACTAACCCAGTCCCTATACTAACCCGGTCCCTATACTAACCCGGTCCCTATACTAACCCGGTCCCTATACTAACCCGGTCCCTATACTAACCTATACTAACCCGGTCCCTATACTAACCCAGTCCCTATACTAACCCGGTCCCTATACTAACCCGGTCCCAATACTAACCTATACTAACCCGGTCCCTATACTAACCCGGTCCCTGTACTAACCCGGTCCCTATACTAACCCGGTCCCTATACTAACCCAGTCCCTATACTAACCCAGTCCCTATACTAACCCAGTCCCTATACTAACCCAGTCCCTATACTAACCCAGTCCCTATACTAACCCAGTCCCTATACTAACCTATACTAACCCGGTCCCTATAGTAACCCGGTCCCTATACTAACCTGGTTCCTGTACTCACCCGGTCCCTATACTCACCCGGTCCCTATACTAACCCGGTCCCTATACTAACCCGGTCCCTATACTAACCCGGTCCCTATACTAACCCGGTCCCTATACTAACCCGGTCCCTATACTAACCCGGTCCCTATACTAACCCGGTCCCTATACTAACCCGGTCCCTATAAAACCCAGTCACTATACTAACCCAGTCCCTATACGTCCCTATACTAACCAGGTCCCTATACTAACCCGGTCCCTATACTAACCAAGTCCCTATACTAACCCGGTCCCTATACTAACCCAGTCCCTATACTAACCTATACTAACCCGGTCCCTATACTAACCTATACTAACCCGGTCCCTATACTAACCCGGTCCCTATACTAACCCGGTCCCTATACTAACCCAGTCCCTATTACTAACCTATACTAACCCGGTCCCTATACTAACCCGGTCCCTATACTAACCCGGTCCCTATACTAACCCGGTCCCTATACTAACCTATACTAACCCGGTCCCTATACTAAACCAGTCCCTATACTAAACCAGTCCCTATACTAACCCGGTCCCTATACTAATCCGGTCCCTATACTAACCCAGTCCCTATACTAACCCAGTCCCTATACTACCCTATACTAACCCGGTCCCTATACTAACTCAGTCCCTATACTAACCTATACTAACCCGGTCCCTATACTAACCCAGTCCCTATACTAGCCTATACTAACCCGGTCCCTATACTAATCTATACTAACCCGGTCCCTATACTAACCCAGTCCCTATACTAACCTATACTAACCCGGTCCCTATACTAATCTATACTAACCCGGTCCCTATACTAACCTATACTAACCCGGTCCCTATACTAACTCAGTCCCTATACTAACCTATACTAACCAGGTCCCTATAGTAACCCAGTCCCTATACTAACCCGGCCCCTATACTAATCTATACTAACCCGGTCCCTATACTAACCTATACTAACCCGGTCCCTATACTAACTCAGTCCCTATACTAACCTATACTAACCCGGTCCCTATACTAACCCAGTCCCTATACTAACCTATACTAACCCGGTCCCTATACTAATCTATACTAACCCGGTCCCTATACTAACCCAGTCCCTATACTAACCTATACTAACCCGGTCCCTATACTAATCTATACTAACCCGGTCCCTATACTAACATATACTAACCCGGTCCCTATACTAACTCAGTCCCTATACTAACCTATACTAACCCGGTCCCTATAGTAACCCAGTCCCTATACTAACCCGGTCCCTATACTAATCTATACTAACCCGGTCCCTATACTAACCCGGTCCCTATACTAACCCGGTCCCTATACTAACCCGGTCCCTATACTAACCCAGTCCCTATACTAACCTATACTAACCCGGTCCCTATACTAACCCGGTCCCTATACTAACCCGGTCCCTATACTAACCCAGTCCCTATACTAACCCGGTCCCTATACTAACCCAGACAAGGGAAACAGACCAATTTTATTTATTTAACCTTTATTTAACGAGGCAAGTCAGTTATGAACAAATTCTTATTTTCAATGACGGCTTAGGAACAGTGGGTTAACTGCCTGTTCAGGGGCAGAACGACAGATTTGTACCTTGTCAGCTCGGGAGTTTGAACTTGCAACCTTCCCGGTTACTAGTCCATCGCTCTAACCACTAGGCTACCCTGCCGCCCACAATAGGACTCCTTGTTATTTTCCATCTCCACTATAAATAACATATGGGTGGCGTTCCAGGCTAGCGGTCTCCTGACAGATCTCACTTTATAAAGCAATCTACAGTCTCCACTATATTTTTACAGACCAATCTCACGCCCCACAGCAGAGTTGATGACCTGGCATCGGTGCCACCCCTGGTGGATCCAATCTAACATCCCCCATTCAGTCATTCTGAAACGCTACCATTCTCTGAAACTGTCCTGTCAGCATGGCACACACTCACCCTGTCGCTGGTCTTCACCATAACCTGGTCGTGGCAGGGTTGGGGACAGGGGTGTTGGCATCGTTTCAAGGCCAGGAGACAGGCCTGGCGACAGGGAGGGCAGGGACCAGGGTGACAACGATGGGTCTCTCTGCTGGGGTGGTGGCAGGATGGGGGAGACCTGGTGGGATGATAATCATTTAGACAGAGTGGTTTTTTGTCTGTCCCTATAATGACTTTTATCACGACAACAGCACAACAACATCACAACAGCACAACAACACAACAACATCAGCAAAACAGCACAACAGCACAACAACATCACAACAACATCACAAAGTGGGCACAAATACAACAATGTCAACCACAACCAATATATCCCTTTTTAATAGATTGTTGTATAACAGTGAAGACATCAAAACACATCACTCCAGTGTTAATGCTAAATTGTAATTATTTCGTCACTTGTAATTAATTGTAATTATTTCGTCACTACGGCCAATTTATTGCCTTACCTCCCTACTCTTACTACATTTGCACACACTGTACATAGATGTCTCTATTGTGTTATTGACTGTGCGTTTGTTTATACTCTGTGTTGTTGTTTGTGTCAAACTGCTTTGCTTTATCTTGGCCAGGTCTCAGTTGTAAATGAGAACTTGTTCTCAACTGGCCTACCTGGTTAAATAAAGAGTTAGGGTTATATATATATTATATAAATACCTGGTTAAATAAAGAGTTAGGGTTATATATATAAATACCTGGTTAAATAAAGGGTTATATATATAAATACCTGGTTAAATAAAGGGTTAGGGTTATATATATAAATACCTGGTTAAATAAAGGGTTATATATATATAAATACCTGGTTAAATAAAGGGTTAGGGTTATATATATAAATACCTGGTTAAATAAAGGGTTAGGGTTATATATATAAATACCTGGTTAAATAAAGGGTTATATATATATATATAAATACCTGGTTAAATAAAGGGCTATATATATAAATACCTGGTTAAATAAAGGGTTAGGGTTATATATATAAATACCTGGTTAAATAAAGGGTTAGGGTTATATATATAAATACCTGGTTAAATAAAGGGTTATATATATAAATACCTGGTTAAATAAAGGGCTATATATATAAATACCTGGTTAAATAAAGGGTTATATATATAAATACCTGGTTAAATAAAGGGTTATATATATAAATACCTGGTTAAATAAAGGGTTATATATATAAATACCTGGTTAAATAAAGGGTTATATATATAAATACCAGGTTAAATAAAGGGTTATATATATAAATACCAGGTTAAATAAAGGGTTATATATATAAATACCTGGTTAAATAAAGGGTTATATATATAAATACCTGGTTAAATAAAGGGTTATATATATAAATACCTGGTTAAATAAAGGGTTATATATATAAATACCTGGTTAAATAAAGGGTTATATATATAAATACCTGGTTAAATAAAGGGTTATATATATAAATACCTGGTTAAATAAAGGGTTATATGTATAAATACCTGGTTAAATAAAGGGTTATATATATAAATACCTGGTTAAATAAAGGGTTATATATATAAATACCTGGTTAAATAAAGGGTTATATATATAAATACCAGGTTAAATAAAGGGTTATATATATAAATACCTGGTTAAATAAAGGGTTAGGGTTATATATATAAATACCTGGTTAAATAAAGGGTTATATATATAAATACCTGGTTAAATAAAGGGCTATATATATAAATACCTGGTTAAATAAAGGGTTAGAGTTATATATATAAATACCTGGTTAAATAAAGGGTTATATATATAAATACCTGGTTAAATAAAGGGTTAGAGTTATATATATAAATACCTGGTTAAATAAACGGTTAGGGTTATATATATAAATACCTGGTTAAATAAAGGGTTATATATATAAATACCTGGTTAAATAAAGGGTTATATATATAAATACCTGGTTAAATAAAGGGTTATATATATAAATACCTGATTAAATAAAGGGTTAGGGTTATATATATAAATACCTGGTTAAATAAAGGGTTATATATATAAATACCTGGTTAAATAAAGGGTTATATATATAAATACCTGGTTAAATAAAGGGCTATATATATAAATACCTGGTTAAATAAAGGGTTAGAGTTATATATATATAAATACCTGGTTAAATAAAGGGTTAGAGTTATATATATAAATACCTGGTTAAATAAAGGGCTATATATATAAATACCTGGTTAAATAAGGGGTTATATATATAAATACCTGGTTAAATAAAGGGATAGAGTTATATATATAAATACCTGGTTAAATAAAGGGTTAGGGTTATATATATATAAATACCTGGTTAAATAAAGGGTTATATATATAAATACCTGGTTAAATAAAGGGTTATATATATATAAATACCTGGTTAAATAAAGGGTTATATATATAAATACCTGGTTAAATAAAGGGTTATATATATAAATACCTGGTTAAATAAAGGGTTATATATATATAAATACCTGGTTAAATAAAGGGATAGAGTTATATATATAAATACCTGGTTAAATAAAGGGTTAGGGTTATATATATAAATACCTGGTTAAATAAAGGGTTATATATATAAATACCTGGTTAAATAAAGGGTTATATATATATATACCTGGTTAAATAAAGGGTTAGGGTTATATATAGAAATACCTGGTTAAATAAAGGGTTATATATATAAATACCTGGTTAAATAAAGGGTTAGGGTTATATATATATAAATACCTGGTTAAATAAAGGGTTAGGGTTATATATATAAATACCTGGTTAAATAAAGGGTTATATATATAAATACCTGGTTAAATAAAGGGTTATATATATAAATACCTGGTTAAATAAAGGGATATATATATATAAGTACCTGGTTAAATAAAGGGTTAGGGTTATATATATAAATACCTGGTTAAATAAAGGGTTATATATATAAATACCTGGTTAAATAAAGGGTTAGGGTTATATATATAAATACCTGGTTAAATAAAGGGTTATATATATAAATACCTGGTTAAATAAAGGGCTATATATATAAATACCTGGTTAAATAAAGGGTTATATATATAAATACCTGGTTAAATAAAGGGTTATATATATATAAATACCTGGTTAAATAAAGGGTTAGGGTTATATATATAAATACCTGGTTAAATAAAGGGTTAGGGTTATATATATATAAATACCTGGTTAAATAAAGGGTTATATATATACATACCTGGTTAAATAAAGGGTTATATATATAAATACCTGGTTAAATAAAGGGTTATATATATAAATACCTGGTTAAATAAAGGGTTATATATATAAATACCTGGTTAAATAAAGGGTTATATATATAAATACCTGATTAAATAAAGGGTTATATATATATAAATACCTGGTTAAATAAAGGGTTATATATATAAATACCTGATTAAATAAAGGGTTATATATATATATAAATACCTGATTAAATAAAGGGTTAGGGTTATATATATAAATACCTGGTTAAATAAAGGGTTATATATATACATACCTGGTTAAATAAAGGGTTATATATATAAATGCCTGGTTAAATAAAGGGTTATATATATAAATACCTGGTTAAATAAAGGGTTAGAGTTATATATATAAATACCTGGTTAAATAAAGGGTTAGGGTTATATATATAAATACCTGATTAAATAAAGGGTTATATATATATAAATACCTGGTTAAATAAAGGGTTATATATATAAATACCTGGTTAAATAAAGGGTTATATATATAAATACCTGGTTAAATAAAGGGTTAGGGTTATATATATATAAATACCTGGTTAAATAAAGGGTTATATATATAAATACCTGGTTAAATAAAGGGTTATATATATATATATACCTGGTTAAGTAAAGGGTTATATATATAAATACCTGGTTAAATAAAGGGTTAGGGTTATATATATATATAAATACCTGGTTAAATAAAGGGTTAGGGTTATATATATAAATACCTGGTTAAATAAAGGGTTATATATATAAATACCTGGTTAAATAAAGGGTTAGGGTTATATATATATATATATATATATACACCTGGTTAAATAAAGGGTTATATATATAAATACCTGGTTAAATAAAGGGTTATATATATAAATACCTGGTTAAATAAAGGGTTAGGGTTATATATATAAATATCTGGTTAAATAAAGGGTTATATATATATATAAATACCTGGTTAAATAAAGGGTTATATATATATATACCTGGTTAAATAAAGGGTTATATATATAAATACCTGGTTAAATAAAGGGTTAGGGTTATATATATAAATACCTGGTTAAATAAAGGGTTATATATATAAATACCTGGTTAAATAAAGGGTTATATATATAAATACCTGGTTAAATAAAGGGTTAGGGTTATATATATAAATACCTGGTTAAATAAAGGGCTATATATATATATAAATACCTGATTAAATAAAGGGTTATATATATAAATACCTAGTTAAATAAAGGGCTATATATATAAATACCTGGTTAAATAAAGGGTTAGGGTTATATATATAAATACCTGGTTAAATAAAGGGTTAGGGTTATATATATAAATACCTGGTTAAATAAAGGGTTATATATATAAATACCTGGTTAAATAAAGGGCTATATATATAAATACCTGGTTAAATAAAGGGTTAGAGTTATATATATAAATACCTGGTTAAATAAAGGGTTATATATATAAATACCTGGTTAAATAAAGGGTTATATATATAAATACCTGGTTAAATAAAGGGTTATATATATAAATACCTGGTTAAATAAAGGGTTATATATATAAATACCTGGTTAAATAAAGGGTTATATGTATAAATACCTGGTTAAATAAAGGGTTATATATATAAATACCTGGTTAAATAAAGGGTTATATATATAAATACCTGGTTAAATAAAGGGTTATATATATAAATACCAGGTTAAATAAAGGGTTATATATATAAATACCTGGTTAAATAAAGGGTTAGGGTTATATATATAAATACCTGGTTAAATAAAGGGTTATATATATAAATACCTGGTTAAATAAAGGGCTATATATATAAATACCTGGTTAAATAAAGGGTTAGAGTTATATATATAAATACCTGGTTAAATAAAGGGTTATATATATAAATACCTGGTTAAATAAAGGGTTAGGGTTATATATATAAATACCTGGTTAAATAAAGGGTTATATATATAAATACCTGGTTAAATAAAGGGTTATATATATATAAATACCTGGTTAAATAAAGGGTTATATATATATAAATACCTGGTTAAATAAAGGGTTATACATATAAATACCTGGTTAAATAAAGGGCTATATATATAAATACCTGGTTAAATAAAGGGTTAGAGTTATATATATAAATACCTGGTTAAATAAAGGGTTATATATATAAATACCTGGTTAAATAAAGGGTTAGAGTTATATATATAAATACCTGGTTAAATAAAGGGCTATATATATAAATACCTGGTTAAATAAAGGGTTATATATATAAATACCTGGTTAAATAAAGGGATAGAGTTATATATATAAATACCTGGTTAAATAAAGGGTTAGGGTTATATATATAAATACCTGGTTAAATAAAGGGTTATATATATAAATACCTGGTTAAATAAAGGGTTATATATATAAATACCTGGTTAAATAAAGGGTTATATATATATAAATACCTGGTTAAATAAAGGGTTATATATATATATATATATATACCTGGTTAAATAAAGGGTTAGGGTTATATATATAAATACCTGGTTAAATAAAGGGTTATATATATAAATACCTGGTTAAATAAAGGGTTAGGGTTATATATATAAATACCTGGTTAAATAAAGGGTTATATATATAAATACCTGGTTAAATAAAGGGTTAGAGTTATATATATAAATACCTGGTTAAATAAAGGGTTAGGGTTATATATATATAAATACCTGGTTAAATAAAGGGTTATATATATAAATACCTGGTTAAATAAAGGGATATATATATAAATACCTGGTTAAATAAAGGGTTATATATATATAAATACCTGGTTAAATAAAGGGTTATATATATAAATACCTGATTAAATAAAGGGTTAGGGTTATATATATAAATACCTGGTTAAATAAAGGGTTATATATATAAATACCTGGTTAAATAAAGGGTTATATATATAAATACCTGGTTAAATAAAGGGCTATATATATAAATACCTGGTTAAATAAAGGGTTAGAGTTATATATATAAATACCTGGTTAAATAAAGGGTTATATATATAAATACCTGGTTAAATAAAGGGTTAGAGTTATATATATAAATACCTGGTTAAATAAAGGGCTATATATATATAAATACCTGGTTAAATAAAGGGTTATATATATAAATACCTGGTTAAATAAAGGGATAGAGTTATATATATAAATACCTGGTTAAATAAAGGGTTAGGGTTATATATATAAATACCTGGTTAAATAAAGGGTTATATATATAAATACCTGGTTAAATAAAGGGTTATATATATATAAATACCTGGTTAAATAAAGGGTTATATATATAAATACCTGGTTAAATAAAGGGTTATATATATAAATACCTGGTTAAATAAAGGGTTATATATATATAAATACCTGGTTAAATAAAGGGATAGAGTTATATATATAAATACCTGGTTAAATAAAGGGTTAGGGTTATATATATAAATACCTGGTTAAATAAAGGGTTATATATATAAATACCTGGTTAAATAAAGGGTTATATATATATAAATACCTGGTTAAATAAAGGGTTATATATATAAATACCTGGTTAAATAAAGGGTTATACATATAAATACCTGGTTAAATAAAGGGCTATATATATAAATACCTGGTTAAATAAAGGGTTAGAGTTATATATATAAATACCTGGTTAAATAAAGGGTTATATATATAAATACCTGGTTAAATAAAGGGTTAGAGTTATATATATAAATACCTGGTTAAATAAAGGGCTATATATATAAATACCTGGTTAAATAAAGGGTTATATATATAAATACCTGGTTAAATAAAGGGATAGAGTTATATATATAAATACCTGGTTAAATAAAGGGTTAGGGTTATATATATAAATACCTGGTTAAATAAAGGGTTATATATATAAATACCTGGTTAAATAAAGGGTTATATATATAAATACCTGGTTAAATAAAGGGTTATATATATATAAATACCTGGTTAAATAAAGGGTTATATATATATATATATATATACCTGGTTAAATAAAGGGTTAGGGTTATATATATAAATACCTGGTTAAATAAAGGGTTATATATATAAATACCTGGTTAAATAAAGGGTTAGGGTTATATATATAAATACCTGGTTAAATAAAGGGTTAGGGTTATATATATAAATACCTGGTTAAATAAAGGGTTATATATATAAATACCTGGTTAAATAAAGGGTTATATATATAAATACCTGGTTAAATAAAGGGATATATATATAAATACCTGGTAAAATAAAGGGTTAGGGTTATATATATAAATACCTGGTTAAATAAAGGGTTATATATATAAATACCTGGTTAAATAAAGGGTTAGGGTTATATATATATATATATACACCTGGTTAAATAAAGGGTTATATATATAAATACCTGGTTAAATAAAGGGCTATATATATAAATACCTGGTTAAATAAAGGGTTATATATATAAATACCTGGTTAAATAAAGGGTTAGAGTTATATATATAAATACCTGGTTAAATAAAGGGTTATATATATAAATACCTGGTTAAATAAAGGGTTAGAGTTATATATATAAATACCTGGTTAAATAAAGGGCTATATATATAAATACCTGGTTAAATAAAGGGTTATATATATAAATACCTGGTTAAATAAAGGGATAGAGTTATATATATAAATACCTGGTTAAATAAAGGGTTAGGGTTATATATATAAATACCTGGTTAAATAAAGGGTTATATATATAAATACCTGGTTAAATAAAGGGTTATATATATATAAATACCTGGTTAAATAAAGGGTTATATATATAAATACCTGGTTAAATAAAGGGTTATATATATATAAATACCTGGTTAAATAAAGGGATAGAGTTATATATATAAATACCTGGTTAAATAAAGGGTTAGGGTTATATATATAAATACCTGGTTAAATAAAGGGTTATATATATAAATACCTGGTTAAATAAAGGGTTATATATATATAAATACCTGGTTAAATAAAGGGTTATATATATAAATACCTGGTTAAATAAAGGGTTATATATATAAATACCTGGTTAAATAAAGGGTTATATATATATATACCTGGTTAAATAAAGGGTTAGGGTTATATATATAAATACCTGGTTAAATAAAGGGTTATATATATATAAATACCTGGTTAAATAAAGGGTTAGGGTTATATATATAAATACCTGGTTAAATAAAGGGTTAGGGTTATATATATAAATACCTGGTTAAATAAAGGGTTATATATATAAATACCTGGTTAAATAAAGGGTTATATATATAAATACCTGGTTAAATAAAGGGTTATATATATAAATACCTGGTTAAATAAAGGGATATATATATAAATACCTGGTTAAATAAAGGGTTAGGGTTATATATATAAATACCTGGTTAAATAAAGGGTTATATATATAAATACCTGGTTAAATAAAGGGTTAGGGTTATATATATATATATATACACCTGGTTAAATAAAGGGTTATATATATAAATACCTGGTTAAATAAAGGGCTATATATATAAATACCTGGTTAAATAAAGGGTTATATATATAAATACCTGGTTAAATAAAGGGTTAGAGTTATATATATAAATACCTGGTTAAATAAAGGGTTAGAGTTATATATATAAATACCTGGTTAAATAAATGGCTATATATATATAAATACCTGGTTAAATAAAGGGTTATATATATAAATACCTGGTTAAATAAAGGGTTATATATATAAATACCTGGTTAAATAAAGGGTTATATATATAAATACCTGGTTAAATAAAGGGTTATATATATATAAATACCTGGTTAAATAAAGGGTTATATATATATATATATATATACCTGGTTAAATAAAGGGTTAGGGTTATATATATAAATACCTGGTTAAATAAAGGGTTATATATATAAATACCTGGTTAAATAAAGGGTTAGGGTTATATATATAAATACCTGGTTAAATAAAGGGTTAGGGTTATATATATAAATACCTGGTTAAATAAAGGGTTATATATATAAATACCTGGTTAAATAAAGGGTTATATATATAAATACCTGGTTAAATAAAGGGATATATATATAAATACCTGGTAAAATAAAGGGTTAGGGTTATATATATAAATACCTGGTTAAATAAAGGGTTATATATATAAATACCTGGTTAAATAAAGGGTTAGGGTTATATATATATATATATACACCTGGTTAAATAAAGGGTTATATATATAAATACCTGGTTAAATAAAGGGCTATATATATAAATACCTGGTTAAATAAAGGGTTATATATATAAATACCTGGTTAAATAAAGGGTTAGAGTTATATATATAAATACCTGGTTAAATAAAGGGTTATATATATAAATACCTGGTTAAATAAAGGGTTAGAGTTATATATATAAATACCTGGTTAAATAAAGGGCTATATATATAAATACCTGGTTAAATAAAGGGTTATATATATAAATACCTGGTTAAATAAAGGGATAGAGTTATATATATAAATACCTGGTTAAATAAAGGGTTAGGGTTATATATATAAATACCTGGTTAAATAAAGGGTTATATATATAAATACCTGGTTAAATAAAGGGTTATATATATATAAATACCTGGTTAAATAAAGGGTTATATATATATAAATACCTGGTTAAATAAAGGGATAGAGTTATATATATAAATACCTGGTTAAATAAAGGGTTAGGGTTATATATATAAATACCTGGTTAAATAAAGGGTTATATATATAAATACCTGGTTAAATAAAGGGTTATATATATATAAATACCTGGTTAAATAAAGGGTTATATATATAAATACCTGGTTAAATAAAGGGTTATATATATAAATACCTGGTTAAATAAAGGGTTATATATATATATACCTGGTTAAATAAAGGGTTAGGGTTATATATATAAATACCTGGTTAAATAAAGGGTTATATATATAAATACCTGGTTAAATAAAGGGTTAGGGTTATATATATAAATACCTGGTTAAATAAAGGGTTAGGGTTATATATATAAATACCTGGTTAAATAAAGGGTTATATATATAAATACCTGGTTAAATAAAGGGTTATATATATAAATACCTGGTTAAATAAAGGGTTATATATATAAATACCTGGTTAAATAAAGGGATATATATATAAATACCTGGTTAAATAAAGGGTTAGGGTTATATATATATAAATACCTGGTTAAATAAAGGGTTATATATATAAATACCTGGTTAAATAAAGGGTTAGGGTTATATATATATATATATATACACCTGGTTAAATAAAGGGTTATATATATAAATACCTGGTTAAATAAAGGGCTATATATATAAATACCTGGTTAAATAAAGGGTTATATATATAAATACCTGGTTAAATAAAGGGTTAGAGTTATATATATAAATACCTGGTTAAATAAAGGGTTAGAGTTATATATATAAATACCTGGTTAAATAAATGGCTATATATATATAAATACCTGGTTAAATAAAGGGTTATATATATAAATACCTGGTTAAATAAAGGGTTATATATATAAATACCTGGTTAAATAAAGGGTTATATATATATAAATACCTGGTTAAATAAAGGGTTATATATATATATATATATATACCTGGTTAAATAAAGGGTTAGGGTTATATATATAAATACCTGGTTAAATAAAGGGTTATATATATAAATACCTGGTTAAATAAAGGGTTAGGGTTATATATATAAATACCTGGTTAAATAAAGGGTTATATATATAAATACCTGGTTAAATAAAGGGTTATATATATATATATACCTGGTTAAATAAAGGGTTAGGGTTATATATATAAATACCTGGTTAAATAAAGGGTTATATATATAAATACCTGGTTAAATAAAGGGTTAGGGTTATATATATAAATACCTGGTTAAATAAAGGGTTAGGGTTATATATATAAATACCTGGTTAAATAAAGGGTTATATATATAAATACCTGGTTAAATAAAGGGTTATATATATAAATACCTGGTTAAATAAAGGGTTATATATATAAATACCTGGTTAAATAAAGGGATATATATATAAATACCTGGTTAAATAAAGGGTTAGGGTTATATATATAAATACCTGGTTAAATAAAGGGTTATATATATAAATACCTGGTTAAATAAAGGGTTAGGGTTATATATATATATATATATATATACACCTGGTTAAATAAAGGGTTATATATATAAATACCTGGTTAAATAAAGGGCTATATATATAAATACCTGGTTAAATAAAGGGTTATATATATAAATACCTGGTTAAATAAAGGGTTAGAGTTATATATATAAATACCTGGTTAAATAAAGGGCTATATATATAAATACCTGGTTAAATAAATGGCTATATATATATAAATACCTGGTTAAATAAAGGGTTATATATATATATATATATATATATATATATATATATATATATATATATATATATATAATTACTGGCTGAGGCCCCCACAGATTTTATTAGTCAGTCCCATATTAAACACATCTCTCTTTACCTGATGGCAAAATGTGTAGAATCGCAGGAAATGAGCTGCAGAACATCTCATGACTCTCCATGGACAAATAACTACAAACAAAATTAACTAAAACGTACAAAATGTCTCTCCGCTGTCAAGAAGGGGTAGACTAAAATGTTTGGCCCGTTTGCTGTGTGGGAGCGAGGTATGGATGTGGGTACTACTGCCCGCGCGTCGCCCCGTGTGTGTGTGTGTGTGTCTGGATGATGTCCCGTGTGTGTGTGTGGACGTTGTCCCGTGTGTGTGTGTGTCGTCCCGTCTGTGTGTCTGGACGATGTCCCGTGTGTGTGTGTGTCGTCCCGTGTGTTTGTTACCTGCACAGTTCTTTACAGCGTGGGGGCTTGGTACTCCTCTCCCTCCCACAGGGAACAGTCAGAGAGGTGGATTCACACACACACTTCACATCCACCGTCTCTGGACAGGGATAGCAGCTGCCTGTAACACAGAACCTTGTTTTATTACATGGTAAACCAACACCCCATAGACTGAGAATGGTTACAACCATCACTCATCTCACAGGTTGTCATTCCATCCCTCCTAAAGGGGGGTTCCATCCCTCTCATCCCTCCTAGAGGGGGGTTACATCCCTGCTAGAGGGGGGTTCCATCCCTCCTAGAAGGGGGTTCCATCCCTCCTAGAGGGGGGTTCCATCCCTCCTAGAGGGGGGTTCCATCCCTCCTAGAGGGGGGTTCTGTATACAGCCTCGTTATTACCTGGTAAGGTACCTGATGTATTGTGGGTTAGGGGCTTGTCAGTCACCTGTTGCATTGTGGGTTAGGGGCTTGTCAGTCAGCTGTTGCATTGTGGGTTAGGGGCTTGTCAGTCAGCTGTTGCATTGTGGGTTAGGGGCTTGTCAGTCAGCTGTTGCATTGTGGGTTAGGGGCTTGTCAGTCAGCTGATGCATTGTGGGTTAGGGGCTTGTCAGTCAGCTGTTGTATTCGGCCATGTGACGATGTGATTTGATCTTAAAGCAGACAGACGAGGTCCAGAGTATTAAAATGGATTGACCTTACAGACGCGTTCCATTGTCCCCCTCAACAATAGTTTTGAAAAACAACCTTTGCAACCGCAGCGTGTGTGTCTGCGAGGTGTGTGTGTGTCTCTGCGAGGTGTGTGTGTGTGTCTCTGCGAGGTGTGTGTGTGTGTCTCTGCGAGGTGTGTGTGTGTGTCTCTGCGAGGTGTGTGTGTGTGTCTCTGCGAGGTGTGTGTGTGTCTCTGCGAGGTGTGTGTGTGTCTCTGCGAGGTGTGTGTGTGTGTCTCTGCGAGGTGTGTGTGTGTCTCTGCGAGGTGTGTGTGTGTCTCTGCGAGGTGTGTGTGTGTCTCTGCGAGGTGTGTGTGTGTCTCTGCGAGGTGTGTGTGTGTGTCTCTGCGAGGTGTGTGTGTGTGTCTCTGCGAGGTGTGTGTGTGTCTCTGCGAGGTGTGTGTGTGTGTCTCTGCGAGGTGCGAGGTGTGTGTGTGTGTGTGTCTGCGAGGTGCGAGGTGTGTGTGTGTGTGTGTCTCTGCGAGGTGTGTGTGTGTGTCTCTGCGAGGTGCGAGGTGTGTGTGTGTGTCTCTGCGAGGTGCGAGGTGTGTGTGTGTGTCTGCGAGGTGCGAGGTGTGTGTGTGTGTCTGCGAGGTGCGAGGTGTGTGTGTGTGTGTCTGCGAGGTGCGAGGTGTGTGTGTGTGTCTCTGCGAGGTGTGTGTGTGTGTGTGTGTCTCTGCGAGGTGTGTGTGTGTGTGTCTCTGCGAGGTGTGTGTGTGTGTGTGTCTCTGCGAGGTGTGTGTGTGTGTGTCTCTGCGAGGTGTGTGTGTGTGTGTGTCTCTGCGAGGTGTGTGTGTCTCTGCGAGGTGTGTGTGTGTCTGCGAGGTGTGTGTGTGTCTGCGAGGTGTGTGTGTGTGTGTCTCTGCGAGGTGTGTGTGTCTCTGCGAGGTGTGTGTCTCTGCGAGGTGTGTGTCTCTGCGAGGTGTGTGTCTCTGCGAGGTGTGTGTGTGTGTGTCTCTGCGAGGTGTGTGTCTCTGCGAGGTGTGTGTGTGTGTGTCTCTGCGAGGTGTGTGTCTCTGCGAGGTGTGTGTGTGTGTGTCTCTGCGAGGTGTGTGTGTGTGTGTGTCTCTGCGAGGTGTGTGTGTGTGTGTGTCTCTGCGAGGTGTGTGTGTGTGTGTGTGTGTCTCTGCGAGGTGTGTGTGTGTGTGTGTGTGTCTCTGCGAGGTGTGTGTGTGTGTGTGTGTCTCTGCGAGGTGTGTGTGTGTGTGTCTCTGCGAGGTGTGTGTGTGTGTGTGTCTCTGCGAGGTGTGTGTGTGTGTGTGTCTCTGCGAGGTGTGTGTGTGTGTGTGTCTCTGCGAGGTGTGTGTGTGTGTGTCTCTGCGAGGTGTGTGTGTGTGTGTGTCTCTGCGAGGTGTGTGTGTGTGTGTGTCTCTGCGAGGTGTGTGTGTGTCTGCGAGGTGTGTGTGTGTCTGCGAGGTGTGTGTGTGTCTGCGAGGTGTGTGTGTGTCTGCGAGGTGTGTGTGTGTCTCTGCGAGGTGTGTGTGTGTCTGCGAGGTGTGTGTGTGTGTGTGTCTCTGCGAGGTGTGTGTGTGTGTGTGTCTCTGCGAGGTGTGTGTCTCTGCGAGGTGTGTGTCTCTGCGAGGTGTGTGTCTCTGCGAGGTGTGTGTCTCTGCGAGGTGTGTGTCTCTGCGAGGTGTGTGTCTCTGCGAGGTGTGTGTCTCTGCGAGGTGTGTGTCTCTGCGAGGTGTGTGTCTCTGCGAGGTGTGTGTCTCTGCGAGGTGTGTGTCTCTGCGAGGTGTGTGTCTCTGCGAGGTGTGTGTGTGTGTGTCTCTGCGAGGTGTGTGTGTGTGTGTCTCTGCGAGGTGTGTCTCTGCGAGGTGTGTGTGTGTGTGTCTCTGCGAGGTGTGTCTCTGCGAGGTGTGTGTCTCTGCGAGGTGTGTGTGTGTGTGTCTCTGCGAGGTGTGTGTGTGTGTGTGTGTCTGCGAGGTGTGTGTGTGTCTCTGCGAGGTGTGTGTGTGTCTCTGCGAGGTGTGTGTGTGTCTCTGCGAGGTGTGTGTGTGTCTCTGCGAGGTGTGTGTGTGTCTCTGCGAGGTGTGTGTGTGTGTGTGTCTCTGGGAGGTGTGTGTGTGTGTGTCTCTGGGAGGTGTGTGTGTGTGTGTCTCTGCGAGGTGTGTGTCTCTGCGAGGTGTGTGTCTCTGCGAGGTGTGTGTCTCTGCGAGGTGTGTGTCTCTGCGAGGTGTGTGTCTCTGCGAGGTGTGTGTCTCTGCGAGGTGTGTGTCTCTGCGAGGTGTGTGTCTCTGCGAGGTGTGTGTCTCTGCGAGGTGTGTGTGTGTGTGTCTCTGCGAGGTGTGTGTGTGTCTCTGCGAGGTGTGTCTCTGCGAGGTGTGTGTGTGTGTGTCTCTGCGAGGTGTGTCTCTGCGAGGTGTGTGTCTCTGCGAGGTGTGTGTGTGTGTGTCTCTGCGAGGTGTGTGTGTGTGTGTGTGTCTGCGAGGTGTGTGTGTGTCTCTGCGAGGTGTGTGTGTGTCTCTGCGAGGTGTGTGTGTGTCTCTGCGAGGTGTGTGTGTGTCTCTGCGAGGTGTGTGTGTGTCTCTGCGAGGTGTGTGTGTGTGTGTGTCTCTGGGAGGTGTGTGTGTGTGTGTCTCTGGGAGGTGTGTGTGTGTGTGTCTCTGGGAGGTGTGTGTGTGTGTGTCTCTGGGAGGTGTGTGTGTGTGTGTCTCTGGGAGGTGTGTGTGTGTGTGTCTCTGGGAGGTGTGTGTGTGTGTGTCTCTGGGAGGTGTGTGTGTGTGTGTCTCTGGGAGGTGTGTGTGTGTGTGTCTCTGGGAGGTGTGTGTGTGTGTGTGTCTCTGGGAGGTGTGTGTGTGTGTGTGTCTCTGGGAGGTGTGTGTGTGTGTGTGTCTCTGGGAGGTGTGTGTGTGTGTGTGTGTGTCTCTGGGAGGTGTGTGTGTGTGTGTGTGTGTCTCTGGGAGGTGTGTGTGTGTGTGTGTGTGTCTCTGGGAGGTGTGTGTGTGTGTGTGTGTCTCTGGGAGGTGTGTGTGTGTGTGTGTGTCTCTGGGAGGTGTGTGTGTGTGTGTCTCTGCGAGGTGTGTGTGTGTGGTCCGTTCTACTCCATCAGCTAACTGATAACCTATCAACGCCGTGTCCCACCCAAACCTTTTCCCCAGGCGGCACGGCGCCCGCCCAAATGTCAGCCAATGTGAACAGACACGAGGAGCGTGAATAAATTAGCACTGTTTCTCCCGCTCGCCTGTTATCAGCCAATCACATCACAGCACAGAAAACAAACTACACAAGAGACACAGGAGAGGAAGAAGGGACCAGACACACCACATACACACACAGACAGACAGACACACCCAGCATGTACACACAGAGACAGACAGACACACAGAGAGAGAGAGAGACAGACACACAGAGAGAGAGAGACAGACAGACACACACAGAGAGACTAGTTAACCCAGTAGTGTCGGTAAACTGGGGAACATTCCATTATTGACTAGTTAACCCAGTAGTGTCGGTAAGCTGGGGAACATTCCATTATTGACTAGTTAACCCAGTAGTGTCGGTAAGCTGGGGAACATTCCATTATTTGACTAGTTAACCCAGTAGTGTCGGTAAGCCGGGGAACATTCCATTATTGACTAGTTAACCCAGTAGTGTCGGTAAGCCGGGGAACATTCCATTATTGACTAGTTAACCCAGTAGTGTCGGTAAGCCGGGGAACATTCCATTATTGACTAGTTAACCCAGTAGTGTCGGTAAGCTGGGGAACATTCCATTATTGACTAGTTAACCCAGTAGTGTCGGTAAGCCGGGGAACATTCCATTATTGACTAGTTAACCCAGTAGTGTCGGTAAGCTGGGGAACATTCCATTATTGACTAGTTAACCCAGTAGTGTCGGTAAGCTGGGGAACATTCCATTATTGACTAGTTAACCCAGTAGTGTCGGTAAGCTGGGGAACATTCCATTATTGACTAGTTAACCCAGTAGTGTCGGTAAACTGGGGAACATTCCATTATTGACTAGTTAACCCAGTAGTGTCGGTAAGCTGGGGAACATTCCATTATTGACTAGTTAACCCAGTAGTGTCGGTAAGCTGGGGAACATTCCATTATTGACTAGTTAACCCAGTAGTGTCGGTAAGCTGGGGAACATTCCATTATTGACTAGTTAACCCAGTAGTGTCGGTAAGCTGGGGAACATTCCATTATTGACTAGTTATCCCAGTAGTGTCGGTAAGCTGGGGAACATTCCATTATTGACTAGTTAACCCAGTAGTGTCGGTAAGCTGGGGAACATTCCATTATTGACTAGTTAACACAGTAGTGTCGGTAAGCTGGGGAACATTCCATTATTGACTAGTTAACCCAGTAGTGTCGGTAAGCTGGGGAACATTCCATTATTGACTAGTTAACCCAGTAGTGTCGGTAAGCTGGGGAACATTCCATTATTGACTAGTTAACCCAGTAGTGTCGGTAAGCTGGGGAACATTCCATTATTGACTAGTTATCCCAGTAGTGTCGGTAAGCTGGGGAACATTCCATTATTGACTAGTTAACCCAGTAGTGTCGGTAAGCTGGGGAACATTCCATTATTGACTAGTTATCCCAGTAGTGTCGGTAAGCTGGGGAACATTCCATTATTGACTAGTTATCCCAGTAGTGTCGGTAAGCTGGGGAACATTCCATTATTGACTAGTTAACCCAGTAGTGTCGGTAAGCTGGGGAACATTCCATTATTGACTAGTTAACCCAGTAGTGTCGGTAAGCTGGGGAACATTCCATTATTGACTAGTTAACCCAGTAGTGTCGGTAAGCTGGGGAACATTCCATTATTGACTAGTTAACCCAGTAGTGTCGGTAAGCTGGGGAACATTCCATTATTGACTAGTTAACCCAGTAGTGTCGGTAAGCTGGGGAACATTCCATTATTGACTAGTTATCCCAGTAGTGTCGGTAAGCTGGGGAACATTCCATTATTGACTAGTTAACCCAGTAGTGTCGGTAAGCTGGGGAACATTCCATTATTGACTAGTTATCCAAGTAGTGTCGGTAAACTGGGGAACATTCCATTATTGACTAGTTAACCCAGTAGTGTCGGTAAGCTGGGGAACATTCCATTATTGACTAGTTAACCCAGTAGTGTCGGTAAGCTGGGGAACATTCCATTATTGACTAGTTAACCCAGTAGTGTCGGTAAGCTGGGGAACATTCCATTATTGACTAGTTAACCCAGTAGTGTCGGTAAGCTGGGGAACATTCCATTATTGACTAGTTATCCCAGTAGTGTCGGTAAGCTGGGGAACATTCCATTATTGACTAGTTAACCCAGTAGTGTCGGTAAGCTGGGGAACATTCCATTATTGACTAGTTAACCCAGTAGTGTCGGTAAGCTGGGGAACATTCCATTATTGACTAGTTAACCCAGTAGTGTCGGTAAGCTGGGGAACATTCCATTATTGACTAGTTAACCCAGTAGTGTCGGTAAGCTGGGGAACATTCCATTATTGACTAGTTAACCCAGTAGTGTCGGTAAGCTGGGGAACATTCCATTATTGACTAGTTATCCCAGTAGTGTCGGTAAGCTGGGGAACATTCCATTATTGACTAGTTAACCCAGTAGTGTCGGTAAGCTGGGGAACATTCCATTATTGACTAGTTATCCCAGTAGTGTCGGTAAGCTGGGGAACATTCCATTATTGACTAGTTATCCCAGTAGTGTCGGTAAGCTGGGGAACATTCCATTATTGACTAGTTAACCCAGTAGTGTCGGTAAGCTGGGGAACATTCCATTATTGACTAGTTAACCCAGTAGTGTCGGTAAGCTGGGGAACATTCCATTATTGACTAGTTAACCCAGTAGTGTCGGTAAGCTGGGGAACATTCCATTATTGACTAGTTAACCCAGTAGTGTCGGTAAGCTGGGGAACATTCCATTATTGACTAGTTAACCCAGTAGTGTCGGTAAGCTGGGGAACATTCCATTATTGACTAGTTATCCCAGTAGTGTCGGTAAGCTGGGGAACATTCCATTATTGACTAGTTAACCCAGTAGTGTCGGTAAGCTGGGGAACATTCCATTATTGACTAGTTATCCAAGTAGTGTCGGTAAACTGGGGAACATTCCATTATTGACTAGTTAACCCAGTAGTGTCGGTAAGCTGGGGAACATTCCATTATTGACTAGTTAACCCAGTAGTGTCGGTAAGCTGGGGAACATTCCATTATTGACTAGTTAACCCAGTAGTGTCGGTAAGCTGGGGAACATTCCATTATTGACTAGTTAACCCAGTAGTGTCGGTAAGCTGGGGAACATTCCATTATTGACTAGTTATCCCAGTAGTGTCGGTAAGCTGGGGAACATTCCATTATTGACTAGTTAACCCAGTAGTGTCGGTAAGCTGGGGAACATTCCATTATTGACTAGTTAACCCAGTAGTGTCGGTAAGCTGGGGAACATTCCATTATTGACTAGTTAACCCAGTAGTGTCGGTAAGCTGGGGAACATTCCATTATTGACTAGTTAACCCAGTAGTGTCGGTAAGCTGGGGAACATTCCATTATTGACTAGTTAACCCAGTAGTGTCGGTAAGCTGGGGAACATTCCATTATTGACTAGTTAACCCAGTAGTGTCGGTAAGCTGGGGAACATTCCATTATTGACTAGTTAACCCAGTAGTGTCGGTAAGCTGGGGAACATTCCATTATTGACTAGTTAACCCAGTAGTGTCGGTAAGCTGGGGAACATCCCATTATTGACTAGTTAACCCAGTAGTGTCGGTAAGCTGGGGAACATTCCATTATTGACTAGTTATCCCAGTAGTGTCGGTAAGCTGGGGAACATTCCATTATTGACTAGTTATCCAAGTAGTGTCGGTAAACTGGGGAACATTCCATTATTGACTAGTTAACCCAGTAGTGTCGGTAAGCTGGGGAACATTCCATTATTGACTAGTTAACCCAGTAGTGTCGGTAAGCCGGGGAACAATCCATTATTGACTAGTTATCCCAGTAGTGTCGGTAAACTGGGGAACATTCCATTATTGACTAGTTAACCCAGTAGTGTCGGTAAGCTGGGGAACATTCCATTATTGACTAGTTAACCCAGTAGTGTCGGTAAGCCGGGGAACATTCCATTATTGACTAGTTAACCCAGTAGTGTCGGTAAGCTGGGGAACATTCCATTATTGACTAGTTAACCCAGTAGTGTCGGTAAGCCGGGGAACATTCCATTATTGACAAGTTAACCCAGTAGTGTCGGTAAGCTGGGGAACATTCCATTATTGACTAGTTAACCCAGTAGTGTCGGTAAGCTGGGGAACATTCCATTATTGACTAGTTAACCCAGTAGTGTCGGTAAGCTGGGGAACATTCCATTATTGACTAGTTAACCCAGTAGTGTCGGTAAGCTGGGGAACATTCCATTATTGACTAGTTAACCCAGTAGTGTCGGTAAGCTGGGGAACATTCCATTATTGACTAGTTAACCCAGTAGTGTCGGTAAGCTGGGGAACATTCCATTATTGACTAGTTAACCCAGTAGTGTCGGTAAGCTGGGGAACATTCCATTATTGACTAGTTAACCCAGTAGTGTCGGTAAGCTGGGGAACATTCCATTATTGACTAGTTAACCCAGTAGTGTCGGTAAGCTGGGGAACATTCCATTATTGACTAGTTATCCCAGTAGTGTCGGTAAGCTGGGGAACATTCCATTATTGACTAGTTAACCCAGTAGTGTCGGTAAGCTGGGGAACATTCCATTATTGACTAGTTATCCCAGTAGTGTCGGTAAGCTGGGGAACATTCCATTATTGACTAGTTAACCCAGTAGTGTCGGTAAGCTGGGGAACATTCCATTATTGACTAGTTAACCCAGTAGTGTCGGTAAGCTGGGGAACATTCCATTATTGACTAGTTAACCCAGTAGTGTCGGTAAGCTGGGGAACATTCCATTATTGACTAGTTAACCCAGTAGTGTCGGTAAGCTGGGGAACATTCCATTATTGACTAGTTAACCCAGTAGTGTCGGTAAGCTGGGGAACATTCCATTATTGACTAGTTAACCCAGTAGTGTCGGTAAGCTGGGGAACATTCCATTATTGACTAGTTAACCCAGTAGTGTCGGTAAGCTGGGGAACATTCCATTATTGACTAGTTAACCCAGTAGTGTCGGTAAGCTGGGGAACATTCCATTATTGACTAGTTATCCCAGTAGTGTCGGTAAGCTGGGGAACATTCCATTATTGACTAGTTAACCCAGTAGTGTCGGTAAGCTGGGGAACATTCCATTATTGACTAGTTATCCCAGTAGTGTCGGTAAGCTGGGGAACATTCCATTATTGACTAGTTAACCCAGTAGTGTCGGTAAGCTGGGGAACATTCCATTATTGACTAGTTAACCCAGTAGTGTCGGTAAGCTGGGGAACATTCCATTATTGACTAGTTAACCCAGTAGTGTCGGTAAGCTGGGGAACATTCCATTATTGACTAGTTAACCCAGTAGTGTCGGTAAGCTGGGGAACATTCCATTATTGACTAGTTAACCCAGTAGTGTCGGTAAGCTGGGGAACATTCCATTATTGACTAGTTATCCCAGTAGTGTCGGTAAGCTGGGGAACATTCCATTATTGACTAGTTAACCCAGTAGTGTCGGTAAGCTGGGGAACATTCCATTATTGACTAGTTAACCCAGTAGTGTCGGTAAGCTGGGGAACATTCCATTATTGACTAGTTAACCCAGTAGTGTCGGTAAGCTGGGGAACATTCCATTATTGACTAGTTAACCCAGTAGTGTCGGTAAGCTGGGGAACATTCCATTATTGACTAGTTAACCCAGTAGTGTCGGTAAGCTGGGGAACATTCCATTATTGACTAGTTAACCCAGTAGTGTCGGTAAGCTGGGGAACATTCCATTATTGACTAGTTAACCCAGTAGTGTCGGTAAGCTGGGGAACATTCCATTATTGACTAGTTAACCCAGTAGTGTCGGTAAGCTGGGGAACATTCCATTATTGACTAGTTAACCCAGTAGTGTCGGTAAGCTGGGGAACATTCCATTATTGACTAGTTAACCCAGTAGTGTCGGTAAGCTGGGGAACATTCCATTATTTGACCTTTAACCTCTTATGTGTCCCTCCAATGTGACTAACATGCTGTGTTACCTTGGTGACAGACGGCCCTCCTGACAATGTGACTAACATGCTGTGTTACCTTGGTGACAGACGGCCCTCCTGACAATGTGACTAACATGCTGTGTTACCTTGGTGACAGACGGCCCTCCTGACAATGTGACTAACATGCTGTGTTACCTTGGTGACAGACGGAGGGACATTTGTGGTTTCGGCAGCCCAGCGATCGTCCACAGCTCTGGTCACATGGTGGGCAGTTACCAGAGCAGCACTGTCAACACAAAAACATAGTCCTTTAACCTGTTAGAGCTCTAGGGGCGCTATTTCATTTTTGGATAAAAAACGTTCCCGTTTTAAGCGCGATATTTTGTCACGAAAAGATGCTCGACTATGCATATCCTTGACAGTTTTGGAAAGAAAACACTCTGAAGTTTCAGAATCTGCAAAGATTTTGTCTGTAAGTGCCCCAGAACTCATTCTACAGGCGAAACCAAGATGATGCATCACCCAGGAATTAGCAGAATTTCTGAAGCTCTGTTTTCCATTCTCTCCTTATATGGCTGTGATTGCGCATGGAATGAGCCTACACTTTCTGTCGTTCGCCCAAGGTCTTAGCAGCATTGTGACGTATTTGTAGGCATATCATTGGAAGATTGACCATAAGAGACTACATTTTCCAAGTGTCCGCCTGGTGTCCTGCGTCGAATTCGGTGCGCAATTGCCAGCTGCTTGTACTTTACCATTTGATTCAGGGGAGAAAGCATGTGTCCAAGAACGATGTATCAATGAAGAGATATGTGAAAAACACCTTGATGATTGATTCTAAACAACGTTTGCCATGTTTTCAGTCGATATTATGGAGTTAATTTGGAAAAAAGTTTGCGTTTTGAGGACTGAATTTATGGATTTTTTTTGGTAGCCAAATGTGATGTATAAAACGGAGCTATTTCTAATACACAAGGAATCTTTTTGGAAAAACTGAGCATCTGCTATCTAACTGAGAGTATCCTCATTGAAAACATCAGAAGTTCTTCAAAGGTAAATGATTTTATTTGAAGGCTTTTATGTTTTTGTTAATGTTGCGTGCTGGATGCTAACGCTAATGCTAACATAATTCAGGGAGGGGGGGGGGGGCAGAACCCAGGGGGGGGGACAGAACCCAGGGGGGGGACATAATTCAGGGAGGGGGGGGGAACAGAACCCAGGGGGGGACATAATTCAGGGAGGGGGGGGGGGCAGAGCCCAGGGGGGGGACATAATTCAGGGAGGGGGGGGGGACGACAGAACCCAGGGGGGGACATAATTCAGGGAGGGGGGGGGGGGGGGCAGAACCCAGGGGGGGACATAATTCAGGGGGGGGGGGGGGCAGAACCCAGGGGGGGACATAATTCAGGGAGGGGGGGGGGGGACAGAACCCAGGGGGGGACATAATTCAGGGAGGGGGGGGGGGGGGGACGACAGAACCCAGGGGGGGACATAATTCAGGGAGGGGGGGGGGGGGCAGAACCCAGGGGGGGACATAATTCAGGGAGGGGGGGGGGACAGAACCCAGGGGGGGACATAATTCAGGGAGGGGGGGGGGACAGAACCCAGGGGGGGACATAATTCAGGGAGGGGGGGGACAGAACCCAGGGGGGGACATAATTCAGGGAGGGGGGGGGGACAGAACCCAGGGGGGGACATAATTCAGGGAGGGGGGGGGGGGCAGAACCCAGGGGGGGACATAATTCAGGGAGGGGGGGGGGGGGGGGGGGGCAGAACCCAGGGGGGGACATAATTCAGGGGGGGGGGGGAACAGAACCCAGGGGGGGACATAATTCAGGGGGGACATAATTCAGGGGGGGGGACGGGACAGAACCCAGGGGGGGGGGGGACAGAACCCGGGGGGGAGGAACATAATTAAGGGGGGGGACAGAACTCACCTTCCTCCTGCACTGATGCCGTGAACAGCCTCTGGTGTTGGGGCATTTAGACTCACAAAGGTACTCCTTATGACACGGCATGAGACGTGTGTGCTTCCCACAACGACACTGCTTCTCTACCTCCTGGGGGGGGAGAGGAAGGGGGGGGGCAGAGAGGAAGAGAGGGTGGGCAGAGAGGAAGGGGGGGGGGCAGAGGGAATGAAATAAAATATTCCATTTGTTGTGTGTTGGTTGGATGGATGGAGCCTGGAGTCCTGGATAAACTCAAGTTAACTAAAAGTCAACTGTAAAGTGATGGAATATGAGTTTATTAACCTGTCTGCAGGTTTCACAGGCCCCTCTGTGACACCTCATGGAACAGGTGTGTAAGCCACATTCCATCACCTTGTCACAGGTGTCACCACAGGTAGGGACATCCTCAGTACAGGGGAGAGAACTCTCTGGAACACAGTCAGAGACAAGAGGACAGAGACTAAGAAGGTGAACACAGAGAGAGACAAGAGGACAGAGACTAAGAAGGTGAACACAGAGAGAGACAAGAGGACAGAGACTAAGAAGGTGAACACAGAGAGAGACAAGAGGACAGAGACTAAGAAGGTGAACACAGAGAGCGACAAGAGGACAGAGACTAAGAAGGTGAACACAGAGAGAGACAAGAGGACAGAGACTAAGAAGGTGAACACAGAGAGAGACAAGAGGACAGAGACTAAGAAGGTGAACACAGAGAGAGACAAGAGGACAGAGACTAAGAAGGTGAACACAGAGTCAGAGACAAGAGGACAGAGACTAAGAAGGTGAACACAGAGAGAGACAAGAGGACAGAGACTAAGAAGGTGAACACAGAGAGAGACAAGAGGACAGAGACTAAGAAGGTGAACACAGAGAGAGACAAGAGGACAGAGACTAAGAAGGTGAACACAGAGTCAGAGACAAGAGGACAGAGACTAAGAAGGTGAACACAGAGAGAGACAAGAGGACAGAGACTAAGAAGGTGAACACAGAGAGAGACAAGAGGACAGAGACTAAGAAGGTGAACACAGAGAGAGACAAGAGGACAGAGACTAAGAAGGTGAACACAGAGAGAGACAAGAGGACAGAGACTAAGAAGGTGAACACAGAGTCAGAGACAAGAGGACAGAGACTAAGAAGGTGAACACAGAGAGAGACAAGAGGACAGAGACTAAGAATGTGAACACAGAGTCAGAGACAAGAGGACAGAGACTAAGAAGGTGAACACAGAGAGAGACAAGAGGACAGAGAAGGAGAAGGTGTGTTATCTTACTTGACTTGCCGCAGGGACAGGCTCTGTTGCCAGATCGAGGACACGCCCCACACAGACCTGAATGACACATTCTCTCACATGTATGATTACCACAGGAGAGAGGACGACCACACGGCTAGAGACAGGAGGCAGGAGACAGGGAGACAGGGAGACAGGTCAAACAGGAGAATTCCCAGATGTTCTGATTCAAGGAATCTTCCGAGGGAATTTGGAGAAATTCACCAGAATGTGGCAACCATAAAGAGGACAGGGCTGTATGTATTCAGGTGTGTTACCTGTTGGTAGGGCTGTATGTATTCAGGTGTGTTACCTGTTGACAGGGCTGTATGTATTCAGGTGTGTTACCTGTTGGTAGGGCTGTATGTATTCAGGTGTGTTACCTGTTGGTAGGGCTGTATGTATTCAGGTGTGTTACCTGTTGACAGGGCTGTATGTATTCAGGTGTGTTACCTGTTGGTAGGGCTGTATGTATTCAGGTGTGTTACCTGTTGACAGGGCTGTATGTATTCAGGTGTGTTACCTGTTGACAGGGCTGTATGTATTCAGGTGTGTTACCTGTTGGTAGGGTTGTATGTATTCAGGTGTGTTACCTGTTGACAGTGCCACACAGGGCTGTATGTATTCAGGTGTGTTACCTGTTGGTAGGGTTGTATGTATTCAGGTGTGTTACCTGTTGACAGTGCCACACAGGGCTGTATGTATTCAGGTGTGTTACCTGTTGACAGGGCTGTATGTATTCAGGTGTGTTACCTGTTGACAGGGCTGTATGTATTCAGGTGTGTTACCTGTTGACAGGGCTGTATGTATTCAGGTGTGTTACCTGTTGACAGGGCTGTATGTATTCAGGTGTGTTACCTGTTGGTAGGGTTGTATGTATTCAGGTGTGTTACCTGTTGACAGTGCCACACAGGGCTGTATGTATTCAGGTGTGTTACCTGTTGGTAGGGCTGTATGTATTCAGGTGTGTTACCTGTTGGTAGGGCTATATGTATTCAGGTGTGTTACCTGTTGACAGGGCTGTACGTATTCAGGTGTGTTACCTGTTGACAGGGCTGTATGTATTCAGGTGTGTTACCTGTTGACAGGGCTGTATGTATTCAGGTGTGTTATCTGTTGACAGGGCTGTATGTATTCAGGTGTGTTACCTGTTGACAGGGCTGTATGTATTCAGGTGTGTTACCTGTTGACAGGGCTGTATGTATTCAGGTGTGTTACCTGTTGACAGGACTGTATGTATTCAGGTGTGTTACCTGTTGACAGGGCTGTATGTATTCAGGTGTGTTACCTGTTGGTAGGGCTGTATGTATTCAGGTGTGTTACCTGTTGGTAGGGCTGTATGTATTCAGGTGTGTTACCTGTTGGTAGGGCTGTATGTATTCAGGTGTGTAACCTGTTGGTAGGGCTGTATGTATTCAGGTGTGTTACCTGTTGACAGGGCTGTATGTATTCAGGTGTGTTACCTGTTGGTAGGGTTGTATGTATTCAGGTGTGTTACCTGTTGACAGTGCCACACAGGGATGTATGTATTCAGGTGTGTTACCTGTTGACAGTGCCACACAGGGCTGTATGTATTCAGGTGTGTTACCTGTTGACGGTGCCACACAGGGCTGTATGTATTCAGGTGTGTTACCTGTTGACAGGGCTGTATGTATTCAGGTGTGTTACCTGTTGGAAGTCCCACACAGGACTGTATGTATTCAGGTGTGTTACCTGTTGGTAGGGCTGTATGTATTCAGGTGTGTTACCTGTTGGTAGGGCTGTATGTATTCAGGTGTGTTACCTGTTGACAGGGCTGTACGTATTCAGGTGTGTTACCTGTTGGTAGGGCTGTATGTATTCAGGTGTGTTACCTGTTGGTAGGGCTGTATGTATTCAGGTGTGTTACCTGTTGGTAGGGCTGTATGTATTCAGGTGTGTTACCTGTTGACAGGGCTGTACGTATTCAGGTGTGTTACCTGTTGGTAGGGCTGTATGTATTCAGGTGTGTTACCTGTTGACAGGGCTGTATGTATTCAGGTGTGTTATCTGTTGACAGGGCTGTATGTATTCAGGTGTGTTACCTGTTGGTAGTGCCACACAGGGCTGTATGTATTCAGGTGTGTTACCTGTTGGTAGGGCTGTACGTATTCAGGTGTTACCTGTTGACAGGGCTGTATGTATTCAGGTGTGTTACCTGTTGACAGGGCTGTATGTATTCAGGTGTGTTACCTGTTGACAGGGCTGTATGTATTCAGGTGTGTTACCTGTTGACAGGGCTGTATGTATTCAGGTGTGTTACCTGTTGACAGGGCTGTATGTATTCAGGTGTGTTACCTGTTGACAGGGCTGTATGTATTCAGGTGTGTTACCTGTTGACAGGGCTGTATGTATTCAGGTGTGTTACCTGTTGGCAGGGCTGTATGTATTCAGGTGTGTTACCTGTTGGCAGGGCTGTATGTATTCAGGTGTGTTACCTGTTGACAGGGCTGTATGTATTCAGGTGTGTTACCTGTTGACAGGGCTGTATGTATTCAGGTGTGTTACCTGTTGACAGGGCTGTATGTATTCAGGTGTGTTACCTGTTGACAGGGCTGTATGTATTCAGGTGTGTTACCTGTTGACAGGGCTGTATGTATTCAGGTGTGTTACCTGTTGACAGGGCTGTATGTATTCAGGTGTGTTACCTGTTGACAGGGCTGTATGTATTCAGGTGTGTTACCTGTTGACAGGGCTGTATGTATTCAGGTGTGTTACCTGTTGACAGGGCTGTATGTATTCAGGTGTGTTACCTGTTGACAGGGCTGTATGTATTCAGGTGTGTTACCTGTTGGTAGGGTTGTATGTATTCAGGTGTGTTATCTGTTGGTAGGGCTGTATGTATTCAGGTGTGTTACCTGTTGACAGGGCTGTATGTATTCAGGTGTGTTACCTGTTGGTAGGGCTGTATGTATTCAGGTGTGTTACCTGTTGGTAGGGCTGTATGTATTCAGGTGTGTTATCTGTTGACAGGGCTGTATGCATTCAGGTGTGTTACCTGTTGGTAGGGCTGAATGTATTCAGGTGTGTTACCTGTTGACAGGGCTGTATGTATTCAGGTGTGTTACCTGTTGGTAGGGCTGTATGTATTCAGGTGTGTTACCTGTTGACAGGGCTGTATGTATTCAGGTGTGTTACCTGTTGGTAGGGCTGTATGCATTCAGGTGTGTTACCTGTTGGTAGTGCCACACAGGACTGTATGTATTCAGGTGTGTTACCTGTTGGTACGGCTGTATGTATTCAGGTGTGTTACCTGTTGACAGGGCTGTATGTATTCAGGTGTGTTACCTGTTGACAGGGCTGTATGTATTCAGGTGTGTTACCTGTTGGTAGGGCTGTATGCATTCAGGTGTGTTACCTGTTGGTAGTGCCACACAGGGCTGTATGTATTCAGGTGTGTTACCTGTTGACAGGGCTGTATGTATTCAGGTGTGTTACCTGTTGACAGGGCTGTATGTATTCAGGTGTGTTACCTGTTGACAGGACTGTATGTATTCAGGTGTGTTACCTGTTGACAGGGCTGTATGTATTCAGGTGTGTTACCTGTTGACAGGGCTGTATGTATTCAGGTGTGTTACCTGTTGGCAGGGCTGTACGTATTCAGGTGTGTTACCTGTTGGTAGGGCTGTACGTATTCAGGTGTGTTACCTGTTGACAGGGCTGTATGTATTCAGGTGTGTTACCTGTTGACAGGGCTGTATGTATTCAGGTGTGTTACCTGTTGACAGGGCTGTACGTATTCAGGTGTGTTACCTGTTGACAGGGCTGTATGTATTCAGGTGTGTTACCTGTTGGTAGGGCTGTATGTATTCAGGTGTGTTACCTGTTGGCAGGGCTGTATGTATTCAGGTGTGTTACCTGTTGACAGGGCTGTATGTATTCAGGTGTGTTACCTGTTGACAGGGCTGTACGTATTCAGGTGTGTTACCTGTTGACAGGGCTGTATGTATTCAGGTGTGTTACCTGTTGGTAGGGCTGTATGTATTCAGGTGTGTTACCTGTTGGTAGGGCTGTATGCATTCAGGTGTGTTACCTGTTGGTAGTGCCACACAGGACTGTATGTATTCAGGTGTGTTACCTGTTGACAGGGCTGTATGTATTCAGGTGTGTTACCTGTTGACAGGGCTGTATGTATTCAGGTGTGTTACCTGTTGGTAGTGCCACACAGGACTGTATGTATTCAGGTGTGTTACCTGTTGACAGGGCTGTATGTATTCAGGTGTGTTACCTGTTGACAGGGCTGCATGTATTCAGGTGTGTTACCTGTTGGTAGGGCTGTATGTATTCAGGTGTGTTACCTGTTAACAGGGCTGTATGTATTCAGGTGTGTTACCTGTTGACAGGGCTGTATGCATTCAGGTGTGTTACCTGTTGGTAGTGCCACACAGGACTGTATGTATTCAGGTGTGTTACCTGTTGGTAGGGCTGTACGTATTCAGGTGTGTTACCTGTTGACAGGGCTGTATGTATTCAGGTGTGTTACCTGTTGACAGTGCCACACAGGGCTGGCACACTGTCTCTCTGCCTCCTCCTGTCCACAGACACACCTCTGGACACTGACCCTCGGACACGGCTCACACACACCTGAGGCAGACGGGTTATATCAATACAGATCAATAAACTATTGCAAAATCACCTCCATGGTTACCGAGGCTTGTCATTGATAAACTCAGGGTTACCTGAGTGACAGCTGTTGTTACAGGCGTGTTGTTTACAGGGCAGAGTCTTGCCACAGGTCTTCTGACAGCTCCAGGGCTTGTTGCTACAGCGACGCGGGACGGGCATGGCCTTAGAACACATACAGCTGACTGATACCATCTTAGGACAAGGTGGGCAGGGACCTGGAAGACAGAGGGTTCAACATGTTTACGCACCAATATATAGACATCAAACCAAACTTTGACTTGGCGCTCTTGAGAGAACAGTCTATGACTGGGGTTGGCTGGAGTCTTTGACAGTATTTTGGGCCTTCTTCTGACACCGCCTGGTATATAGGTCCTGGATGGCAGGAAGCTTGGCCCCAGTGATGTACTGGGCCATTCGCACTACCCTCTGTAGTGCCTTGGGGTCGGAGGCCGAGCAGTTGTCATACCAGGCGGTGATGAAACCGGTCAGGATGCTCTTGATGGTGCAGCTGTAGAACCTTTTGAGGATCTGAGGACCCATGCCAAATCATTTTAGTTTCCTGAGTGGGAATAGGTTTTGTTGTGCCCTCTTCGACTGTCTTGGTGTGTTTGGACCATGATAGTTTGTTGGTGATGTGGACACCAAGGAACTTGAAGGTCTCGACTCGCTCCACTACAGCCCTGTCAATGTTAAAGCTCCTTTGTCTTGCTCACATTGAGAGGTTGCTGTCCTGGCACCACACTGGATCAGGGAGAGGTTGAAAATGTCAGTGAAGACAGTTGATGGTTGGTCCACGCATGCTTTGAGTACATGTCCTGGTAATCCTTCTGGCCCAGTGAATGTTCACCTGTTTAAAGGTCTTACTCACATCGGCTATCGAGAGCATTAACACCCAGTTGTCCGGAACAGCTGGTGCTCTCATGCATGTTTCAGTGTTGCTTGCCTCGACGCGAGCA
>NC_143042.1:57560000-57577500 GCF_057628025.1 Oncorhynchus mykiss | reverse complement strand
GGTTGCTTGGTTACCTCATAGCGGTCGCGAAGGAGGGAGGATGAGGGCAGTTCTATTTCACCTCAGAAGCGTAATTATTACCTCAGAAAGGACGGTGTTTTTGACGGTGACAACCTGCTTGACAACCTGTTGCTTCAGAGAAAAGACTAGAAAGAGAACACTTTCTTTGCCATGTAGTTGTCTTTATATAAGTACATTTTGTTAAATAGGAAGAATTTAAGATGTTTTTAGATGCTAGCTAATGTAATACCTCAGCCTACCTAGTCAGCTAACCAGCTACAGTAGTTAGCTAGCTAGCCTGACAGTTTTATTTAGCTAATGTTAGCTAGCTAGCTACTGTAGCTGTTATTGCAGCTTTCTGTTTGTAGCGTTAGCTTGCACTTCAATGGCTTCCTGAAGGAGATTTTATCTTTCCAACCAGACAAAGTACGATGAAGATATGATGAAGACACCACTGATCTCGACAAGAGGGGCAACATTCAGAGAAACTCACAATTCAGCGTAACGTTAAGCAGTTAACTTCTATTAGATAACTGGACGGATTTATCTTTGTACAATCATTTTCCACCTAACGTTAGCTAGTTGCTAGCTACACATACAGTTCAGTGGAGGCTGTTGAGGCGAGGATGGATTAAGGCTGGTTGACGCCATTCCTCCCCTCAGCAGCCTCCACTGATATATATCCCATTCCAGCCAGGAGCCGTGCTCCCCTCAACAGCCTCCACTGATATAGTTCATGTCATATTGAGGTGTCTCTGCTATAAATGAAACCTGATCAATCAAAGGTGTAAGAATTTATGGTCATTCCAAACGTCGGGAAGGATGATGGCCAGCCACACAGGAGGGTGATTTTCACTGAGGAGGAGGAGGCCGTACCGAAATGCATGCTGGACATTTCAAAGTGAAGCACATGGCTTCCAGAATCAACCAACACTTCTTCTGATGGGGAATTGATGTGGACAGCTGGGCAAAATGAAATAACCTTTTGTTGATCAATCATTCTATTATATCTGAAATTATTATGTTTTCAATGAATGTCTTATCAGCACAACGTTTCAATTTGTCACTGTTTGCTTAAAAAAAAAAAAGGTCCCTTTCGAGCCAGAAGTTTGAGCTGTGAGACTGTGGAGTTGAAGCTCATCAGTTGTTTCACCACCTGGTGTCCCAATTCAACTGTTCTACCGGTTTCTTTATTTGACCACAGCAGAGTTCAATATGTGTGTGTGTGTGTGTGTGTGTGTGTATGTATGTATGTATGTATGTATGTATGTATGTATATATATATGTGTGTGTGTGTGTGTGTGTGTGTGTGTGTGTGTGTGTGTGTGTGTGTGTGTGTGTGTGTGTGTGTGTGTATTAGGGTTTCAAAGGGTCGGAAAACCTTTTCTGAATTTTATTTGTTGCTTAAATTCATCAAAAACAGTGGACCTTTATTGTGGGATACACACAAGGCAATAAGGCAATTCTAGGTCTTGTGGCATATTTTGGTTAGACTATGTCCAATTCAATGGAATGGAACCCTCTGCATGCACAGTGCACTCTTCCATCACACAGCTGATTCTCAAGATCTTGTACACTAATGAGATGCTATTGAGCTTTCTGGTAAGTTACTACAATACTGGGTGGGGTGAATATATTTTATATGAAATTCAGTATTTTTTTGTTAACTAGTAAACAGTAGCCTACAGCAAAGTGTGTTTAAATAACTTTAAACTCTTGTTAGTTTTTGCTACCATGTGGGGTTTTAGCTTGCTTGAGCCTGCTAACTGAGGAGTGTTAATTCACCTGTTTCCATACATGTTTCATTTTAAACATTTATCGTACAAAGGAGATGTTTAATCTAACTGCTTAACTATTTATCTGTACATTTGATGTGTGAAGACATCCCACTGCAGCTAATGTAAGAAAAAGCTGTGTACATGTGAATAAAAAAGATGCAACAAAGATACAGAATCATATGGCCAAGTGCATAAAGTTCCCTCAGCGCTCACAACAAGCAACCTCTGACAAAAGTCCCTCTACTTATCAGACACCTTACCGACAGCAACAGCTCATGGTCCTCCTGGAATCAGAAGTGTTTATGACTCAATGGAGGAACGTAGTCAGAGAAATGCTGATGAATGTCTTGCTCGAGCTGTGTGTGGAACTGGTTCACCTCTGATGCTCACAGGCAATGTGTATTGGAAGAGATTTCTGAATGTTCTTCGCCCAGCATACACCACTCCAACCAGACATGCTTTTATCTACTAATTTGCTGGATGCAGAGTTCAACAGAGTTTAAGTGAAGGTCAAGCAAATCATAGAGAGAGCAGACTGTAATGCAACCATCTCCGATGGGTGGTCGAATGTTCGTGGGCAAAGAAGAATGAACTACATCATCTCCACCCCTCAACCAGTATTCTACAAGAGCACAGACACAAGGGACAACAGACACACCGGTCTCTACATTACAGATGTGCTGAAGGCAGTCATCAATGACCTTGGACCACAGAAGGTATTTGCACTGGTGACAGACAATGCTGCGAACATGAAGGCTGCTTGGTCTAAAGTGGAGGAGTCCTACCCTCACATCACACCCATTGGCTGTGCTGCTCATGTACTGAATCTGCTCTTCAAGGACATCATGACACTGAAAATGTGGATGCACTCTACAAGAGAGCCAAGGAAATGGTTAGGCATGTGAAGGGTCATCAATTTATAGCAGCAATCTACCTCACCAAGCAAAGTGAGAAGAATAAGAGCACCACATTGAAGCTGCCCATCAACACCCGTTGGGGTGGTGTTGTCATCATGTTTGACAGTCTCCTGGAGGGGAAGGAGTCTCTCCAAGAAATGGCCATATCACAGTCTGCCGATATGGACAGCCCCATCAAGAGGATCCTCCTGGATGATGTATTTTGGGAGAGAGTGGTAAGCGGCCTGAAACTCCTGAAATATATGGCAGTAGCCATTGCAGGGATTGAGGGAGACCATGCCATTCTGTCTGATGTTCAGACTCTGCTTGCAGATGTAAGAGAATAAATCCGTACTGCCCTGCCCACTTCACTGTTGCTCCAAGCAGAGGAAACTGCAGTTCTGAAATACATCAAAAAGTGTGAAGACTTCTGCCAGAAGCCCATACACACCGCAGCGTACATGTTGGACCCCAAGTATGCTGGCAAGAGCATCCTGTCTGGTGCAGAGATCAACAAGGCCTATGGTGTCATCACTACCGTGTCTCGCCACCTTGACCTGGATAAGGGCAAGGTTCTTGGCAGTCTGGCGAAGTACACTTCCAAGCAAGGGCTTTGGGATGGAGATGCAATATGGTAGTCGTGACAACATATCTCATCAGCCACCTGGTGGAAGGGACTTTGTGGATCTGAGGCTCTTTCCCCTGTTGCCTCCATCATCCTCCAAATCCCACCAACGTCAGCCGCCTCAGAGCACAACTGATCCTTGTTAGGGAACCCACACACCAAAGCAAATATATCCAGTGCAAAACACATCTACATTTAAATGGTATTAATATTAATTTGCATATATTCCCATTAATTCCCATGGAATTCTCTGAATATTCCCCAAAATGTCTAATCTCAACAGAGAAAAATGGCCTCATGTTTGCTCCCTATTTCCCCCCAATAGAATCCCCTTTAACGAAGGAAGACATTATGACGTTAATGAAGACAGCTTCTCCATCAACCATTTCCAGGCCCAGGGACATGTACTAGTCTGTGGCGACCTAAATGCCAGAACTGGACAAGAACCTGGCACTCTCAGCACACAGGGGGACAAACACCTACCTGGAAGTGACAGCATTCCCTCCCCCATATGCCCCCCAAGGCACAACTACGTCAACATAACCTTCAGGTGAGACTAGGATCCAGCTTTAGCCCCACCCTCTTCAACATATATATCAATCAATATACAGTTGAAGTCGAAAGTTTACATACACTTGGGTTGGAGTCATTAAAACTTGATTTTCAACCAAGTTAGGTTAGGACATCTACTTTGTGCAGGACACAAGTCATTTTTCCGACAATTGTTTACAGATTATTTCACTTATAATTCACTGTATCACAATTCCAGTGGGTCAGAAGTTTACATACACTAAGTTGACTCTGCCTTTAAACAGCTTGGAAAATTCCAGATGTCATGGCTTTAGAAGCTTCTGATAGGCTAACTGACATAATTTGAGTAAATTGGAGGTGTACCTGTGGATGTATTTCAAGGCCTACCTTTAAACTCAGTGCCTCTTTGCTTGACATCATGGGAAAATCAAAAGAAATCAGCCAAGACCTCTGAAAAAATGTTTGTAGACCTCCGCAAGTCTGGTTCATCCTTGGGAGCAATTTCCAAACGCCTGAAGGTACCACGTTCATCTGTACAAACAATAGTATGCAAGTATAAACACCATGGGACCACGCAGCCGTCATACCGCTCAGGAAGGAGACGCGTTCTGTCTCCTAGAGATGAACGTACTTTGGTGCGAAAAGTGCAAATCAATCCCAGAACAACAGCAAAGGACCTTGTGAAGATGCTGGAGGAAACAGGTACAAAAGTATCTATATCCACAGTAAAACGCGTCCTATATCAACATAACCTGAAAGGCCACTCAGCAAGGAAGAAGCCACTGCTCTAAAACCGCCATAAAAAAGCCAGACTTCGGTTTGCAACTGCACATTGGGACAAAGATCGTACTTTTTGGAGAAATGCACTCTGGTCTGATGAAACAAAAATACAACTGTTTGGCCATAATGACCATCGTTATGTTTGAAGGAGAAAGGGGGAGGCTTGCAAGCCGAAGAACACCATCCCAACTGTGAAGCACGGGGGTGGCAGCATCATGTTGTGGGGGTCCTTTGCTGCAGGAGGGACTGGTGCACTTCACAAAATAGACGACATCACGAGGTAGGAACATTATGTGGATATATTGAAGCAACATCTCAAGACATCAGTCAGGAAGTTAAAGCTTGGTCGCAAATGGGTCTTCCAAATGGACAATGACCCCAAGCATACTTCCAGAGTTGTGGCAAAATGGCTTAATGACAACAAAGTCAAGGTATCGGAGTGGCCATCACAAAGCCCTGACATCAATCCTATAGAACATTTGTGGGCAGAACTGAAAAAGCGTGTGCGAGCAAGGAGGCCTACAAACCTGACTCAGTTACACCAGCTCTGTCAGGAGGAATAGGCCAAAACTCACCCAACTTATTGTGGGAAGCTTGTGGAAGGCTACCCGAAACGTTTGACCCAAGTTAAACAATTTAAAGGCAATGCTACCAAATACTAATTGAGTGTATGTAAACTTCTGACCCACTGGGAATGTGATGAAAGAAATAAAAGCTGAAATAAATCATTCTCTCTACTATTATTCTGACATTTCACATTCTTAAAATAAAGTGGTGACTAACTGACCTAAAACAGGGAATTTTTACTAGGATTAAATGTCAGGAATTGTGAAAAACTGAGTTTAAATGTATTTGGCTAAGGTGTATGTAAACTTCCGACTTCAACTGTACCTTGTCAGTTACACAACTGAATGTATTCAACTGAAATTTAACCCAACCCCTCAATCAGAGGTGAAGGGGGAGAGAGGGGAAGGAAGAGGGGGAGGGGGGGAGAGAAGAGGGGGAGGGGGGAGAGAAGAGGGGAAGGAAGAGGGGGAGGGGGGAGAAGAGGGGAAGGAAGAGGGGGAGGGGGGGAGAGAAGAGGGGAAGGAAGAGGGGGGGGGAGAAGAGGGGAAGGAAGTGGGGGAGGGGGGAGAGAAGAGGGGGGGAGAGAGAAGATGGGAAGGAAGAGGGGGAGGGGGGAAGGAAGTGGGGGAGAGAAGAGGGGAAGGAAGAGGGGGAGGGGGGAAGGAAGTGGGGGAGGGGGGAGGGAAGTGGGGAAGGAAGAGGGGGAGGGGGGGAGAGAAGAGGGGAAGGAAGAGGGGGGGAGAGAAGAGGGGAAGGAAGTGGGGGAGGGGGGAGAGAAGAGGGGGGGAGAGAGAAGATGGGAAGGAAGAGGGGGAGGGGGGGTAGATAGAGGGAGTAGACTCATAAATTCCACGTATTTAAGGTAATCTATTATTTATATATATTGAGTGTTAAGGAACTATATTAAGCCATTACATCACTTCCCTTTTTGCCAGGGTACCAAAATGAGGTCACACACATGCAAGATCCCCCTGTCATCCAACACCATGAAGAAAATAACTGGCAGTTGAAAAGACACAGATGGTCGTAGACCTTCATAAACCTGGTAATGGCTACAAGAAGATCCACAAACGGTTGAATAGACCACTGAGCCCTGTCAGGGTAATTATTCAAACATTCTAAAGATATGGAACCTTGAAAACCTCAAGGGTAGACGCCCCCCCCCCACCCCCCCGCCCCCCCAGGACAGGGAGGAGGATGGTGAGAGAAGAAATCCCCAAGAATCACTGAAAGAATTGCAGGCCTTGGTGGCGTCTTGGGGTCACCAGGTTTCAGAAAAGCACCATCAGACACCACCTCCACATCCACAGGCTCTTTGGAAGGGTTGCCAGAAGAAAGCACCATCAGACTCCACCTCCACAACCACAACCACAGGCTCTTTGGAAGGGTTGCCAGAAGAAAGCACCATCAGACTCCACCTCCACAACCACAACCACAGGCTCTTTGGAAGGGTTGCCAGAAGAAAGCACCATCAGACTCCACCTCCACATCCACAGGCTCTTTGGAAGGGTTGCCAGAAGAAAGCCCTTTCTGACCTCCAGACACAGATGCAAGCGCTGGGAGTTTGCCAAAGTTTCAGAACACTCATTCAAGGGTTTTTATTTTTACTATTTTAAAGAAACTCAAATATAAAATATATTTTGATTTGTTTAACACTTTTTTGGTTACTACATGATTCCATATGTGTTTATTTTATAGTTTAGATATCTTCACTATTATTCTACAATGTAGAAAGTAAAATCCTTGAATGAGTAGGAGTGTACTAACTATTGACTGGTACTGCATGTCTAGATGTATAGACTGTTTCGACATTTAGATGTTTTAGGGACGACAGAAGGAAGTTAGCTGATAGCTACATCTGGATGCGACATGTCTCGGTGCTCTGGGAATTGTGTTGTTTCTGTGCATTGTCCCTGCCAAATACACAGAACTAATCCAATAAAAATAAACATGGCTGCCATGGACTGTTGTAGTGTCACATAAAAGAGCCCTCAATGTCCTTACTCTCTAAATGAAAGGATCCTAATGCAGAGCCCTCAATGTCCTTACTCTCTAAATATATGATCTGGTAGGTGGGTGTGTCTGCGGGTCTGCCTGTGTGTAGGTGTGTGGGTCTGTCTCGGTCTGTGTGTCTGCGGGTCTGCCTGTCTGTGTCTGTGGGTCGGTCTGTGTCTGTGGGTCGGTCTGTGTCTGTGGGTCGGTCTGTGTCTGTGGGTCGGTCTGTGTCTGTGGGTCGGTCTGTGTCTGTGGGTCGGTCTGTGTCTGTGGGTCGGTCTGTGTCTGTGGGTCGGTCTGTGTCTGTCTGTCGGTCTGTGTCTGTGTGTAGGTGTGCTACTCACAGCCTGGGTTCTCTTGATGGAGGCGATACAGATAAGGCAGGTGATGGCACCGGACTGGAACGCATCACTCAGGTACTGACGAGTTCTCTCTAGGTCTGTCACATCTCCACCTGGAGAGAAGAGGAGAGATATTAGGGGTTCTGATGGCGACTACGATAGTAGGGGTTCTGATGGCGACTACGATACCAGAGGGTCTGATGGCGACTACGATACGAGGGGGTCTGATGGCGACTAAGATAGTAGGGGTTCTGATGGCGACTACGATAGTAGGGGTTCTGATGGCGACTACGATACCAGGGGGTCTGATGGTGACTAAGATACCAGGGGGTCTGATGGCGACTAAGATAGTAGGGGGTCTGATGGCGACTAAGATAGTAGGGGGTCTGATGGCGACTAAGATAGTAGGGGTTCTGATGGCGACTACGATAGTAGGGGTTCTGATGGCGACTACGATAGTAGGGGTTCTGATGGCGACTACGATACCAGGGGTTCTGACGGCGACTACGATAGTAGGGGTTCTGACGGCGACTACGATACCAGGGGTTCTGATGGCGACTACGATAGTAGGGGTTCTGGTGGCGACTACGATACCAGGGGGTCTGATGGCGACTACGATACCAGTGGTTCTGATGGCGACTACGATACCAGGGGGTCTGATGGCGACTACGATACCAGGGGTTCTGATGGCGACTACGATAGTAGGGGTTCTGATGGCGACTACGATAGTAGGGGTTCTGATGGCGACTACGATACCAGGGGGTCTGATGGCGACTACGATACCAGGGGTTCTGATGGCGACTACGATAGTAGGGGTTCTGATGGCGACTACGATAGTAGGGGTTCTGATGGCGACTACGATAGTAGGGGTTCTGATGGCGACTAAGATAGTAGGGGTTCTGATGGCGACTACGATACCAGGGGGTTTGATGGCGACTACGATACCAGGGGGTTTGATGGCGACTACGATACCAGGGGGTCTGGTGGCGACTAGGATAGTAGGGGTTCTGGTGGCGACTACGATACCAGGGGTTCTGATGGCGACTACGATACCAGGGGTTCTGATGGCGACTAAGATAGTAGGGGTTCTGATGGCGACTAAGATAGTAGGGGTTCTGATGGCGACTACGATACCAGGGGTTCTGATGGCGACTACGATACCAGGGGGTCTGATGGCGACTAAGATAGTAGGGGGTCTGATGGCGACTAAGATAGTAGAGGGTCTGATGGCGACTACGATACCAGGGGGTCTGATGGCGACTACGATACCAGGGGTTCTGATGGCGACTAAGATAGTAGGGGGTCTGGTGGCGACTAGGATAGTAGGGGTTCTGGTGGCGACTACGATACCAGGGGTTCTGGTGGCGACTACGATACCAGGGGGTCTGATGGCGACTACGATAGCAGGGGGTCTGATGGCGACTACGATAGCAGGGGGTCTGATGGCGACTGAACAGAACGAAGGGTACTTAACAGAACGAAGGGTACTTAACAGAACGAAGGGTACTTAACAGAACGAAGGGTACTGAACAGAACGAAGGGTACTGAACAGAACGAAGGGTACTGAACAGAACGAAGGGTACTGAACAGAACGAAGGGTACTGAACAGAACGAAGGGTACTGAACAGAACGAAGGGTACTGAACAGAACGAAGGGTACTGAACAGAACGAAGGGTACTGAACAGAACGAAGGGTACTGAACAGAACGAAGGGTACTTAACAGAACGAAGGGTACTTAACAGAACGAAGGGTACTTAACAGAACGAAGGGTACTTAACAGAACGAAGGGTACTTAACAGAACGAAGGGTACTTAACAGAACGAAGGGTACTTAACAGAACGAAGGGTACTTAACAGAACGAAGGGTACTTAACAGAACGAAGGGTACTTAACAGAACGAAGGGTACTGAACAGAACGAAGGGTACTGAACAGAACGAAGGGTACTGAACAGAACGAAGGGTACTGAACAGAACGAAGGGTACTTAACAGAACGAAGGGTACTTAACAGAACGAAGGGTACTTAACAGAACGAAGGGTACTTAACAGAACGAAGGGTACTTAACAGAACGAAGGGTACTTAACAGAACGAAGGGTACTGAACAGAACGAAGGGTACTGAACAGAACGAAGGGTACTGAACAGAACGAAGGGTACTGAACAGAACGAAGGGTACTGAACAGAACGAAGGGTACTGAACAGATATCCATGGGTTTAAATTCTGCCCACATTATAATAGTAATCCAACTGCAAGTGACCAAATCCTAATGACCATGTTCAGTTTGGTTAGACACACCCTATTCCTATGGGGCTAGTTAGGGACCGTCAATAAATTACGGGACAATATGTTCAAATGTCAACAGCTCCAAAAGTCTATGACTCAAAAACCTCTGACTGTAAATTATAGAAATCCATAATTGGATATTGAAAGCATTTAATGAGACAACTAAAATATTGTCCCATCTACATTGTGTAATTTATCCCCAGACATAACTATCCAGAAAGTTCCAGAAGGACAATGATCTAATGGTTTAACAGGCGGACTGGGACTGTGTGATCAACAGGGATCAGACTCAAGCACGAGCCATCAGTATGTGTTGTCTCACCAGTCTGGTCCGTGTAGGTGGTGAGCGTCGAGGCCAGAATCTTCCCTCGTTTACCATCCTTCCCCTCCACCTTCCCACCATCATCAACTATATCATCGACATCATCGTCTGAGGAGGAGCTGTACTGGCTCTGAACCAATCGCTGAGCAGCAGCCTGGTTGGACTTCCTGATCTCCTCAAACTTGGATTGGCTCGACGCAGCTGTCAATAAATAAATACAAGTAATCAATCCAGATAATTAATCAATCCAGATAATTAATCAGTCAGTCGATCAATCAGTCAGTCGATCAATCAGTCAGTCAGCAAGCACACTGACAGACAGACAGAGACTCTTCTCTCTCACTCACTGTGTTGTGAAGGTGCTGCCATGTTCTTCCCTCTGTTAACAGACTGTAGCTGTGTGGGAGCGTTCTTCCCTCTCCCATCTCCTCCTCTCCCCCTCCCATCTCCAGCCCACACACCACTAGGAGTCTTAGGGGATTCTGCTGCCGGGGCTGCTGCCCTCTCTCTCTGAGGTCGCGACGCTTGACCCTGTGGCTGACCACGCCCACGACCCCGCTGACGCCAGGCCGGATCCATGGTGATGACCTGCCACATCACAATACAGAACACATGGTGATAACACATATATGATCAGTGTGTGTTTCTGTTTTACCAAAGACCATTGGTTCGTATGGACCGTAACCCAACACCTAGGGACCCCATAAATAGGATCTCTTGGCATAGCAGCTGGGGCGTTGGGCTGACAGCTTTAATATCTGAAATATTTTTTAATAGTGCTCCAAAATTTCATTTTTTTTAAAAAACATTTTTAAACTTAGGCTCACAGGTGCTCCTTGTAAAAAGGGGTCATTTGGGACACAGTAGTTCCATACAGTAGGTGCTGTTACGACTGGATGCGTAACGTCAGCAGACTGACTCCCTCTCGACAACCTCTGCCAGACAAACCTACGCTATTTGTATACAGGTCCTCGGGTTATACGCCTGACTGCGAGAGAGGGGTACTTCCATGCACCGGCCGAACATGCAGACCGCTACTAAGCATAACAAGTTGATAGCCCCCAGATATCAGATATATCCAGAAAGCAGATTGCGCGTCTGAATAAGTAGGGTCTAGCTGATGAAAGCTAGCATCATATACCACCAATAATCCACAGGGCTAGCTATGTTTCTACAGAGGGCTAGCTAACCAACTTCGCCGACAGTTTACTAATGAGAAAAGCTATAGCTGGCTGTTTTAAAGGAGTTATCGCTGATCTAACGAGTTCACCAAGGGTTGAAGGAAATATTATATACCATTGTAAGTTCATGTTGTTGGTGACAGCTAATAGCTAGCCGGCTAACTGACGGCTAGCTCGCTTTGTCATTCAGGAAAGTGATAGCGACTCTAGCTATCACAACAAATACACAACTGCAATATTCGTAACACCCATGCATTACAGTACTGAGATTTGAGGAATTAAAAAACTCTGAATTATGTAATATTGTTTGTTTCATGCAGACATACCAGACCGTTCACTGACACGCCGCTCGCCTACACAGGACCACTCACTGCGCAAACTCCAACCACTGTGGTGCAGGCTGGGAATTGTAGTGATTAACAGGAGTCGTTGTCGCTTCACTTACTGGTGAGCCGGTGTGTCAAAAACTACAAGTCCAAAAGTATAACGAAGTAAAGTGGGCTTTGCAACGTGTCAAACCAACGCTGTGCAAGAAGTCCACTACACGTAAAGTTGGATTACGGATGTAACCTTGGTTCTCTGAGTAGTGTAACGGGTAGCTAAACGATCTATGGAAACACCTCCTCATGCGATGTGATTGAGATGCTGAATATGTTTACTGTCTATTACTCCACTAGAACTAGGCTGGACCCGTTGTTGTCTAAAAAACTAGTTAATTGCATCCACTGTGGAGACCAGTTTCATGAGGAGGTGTTTCATAATATGACCATATTTTTCCAGCTGCTTGCCGTCGTTTTGAAGTAATCACAGAAAAAACAGGCCTTGTTTTAAAGGCATTTTTCACCCTGCCAGCTCCTATTAGTTCTGTTGAGCACCGTGGCACCAACTTGCCTTCCAAACAGTCTATTGTCCAGCCTACTAGAACCCCACGGAGGAAAGGCACAGACGGTTGGCGACCTGTTGCTCTACTCAGAGAACCAAGGTTACACCCGTAACCCAACATTCTCGTAGCGGGTCGCCAAATGACCTATGGGAGAGGCTGTACCAAAGAGGTGGTTCGGATAACTCAACTTAGTCCAGATGAGCCCCTGGGACATTATTGTTTCCACCACAGGATGCAAAATAATATAATTACCAAACAGGGTAAAACAGAATTTCAACTGTGGCAAACCGTGGCAAACCGTATACACAAGCAAGCTGGAATTTACAACATGAGACTTCAAACAGCCTCGCTGACGCTTGATAAGTGGTTGATTTTGCATTTTTCGACAGAGGGGATCAAGCTGATTCTATACTATTTTACAGAGGCCAGTTCATGAAGGAAGGCTTGCTCATTAAAGTTTTCTAGAAAGCGTCTATGACAAATCAGGACAGGATGTTTCACTGAGCAGCCATTACGAACCCAAGTTGTAAAACAGTGATCACTAAGGTCATTACAGAAAACACCAGACTGATATCAGGATTATTTGTGAAGAAGAACCTCAAGAAGAGTAGCCTTTTCTGGGTGTTTGGAGTCATACCTCGTAGGATTGGTAATAATCTGAGAAAGATTTAGGGAGTCCCATTGCTTTAGGACTTGGTAGGGTGGTTTAAGCATGTCCCAGTTGAGGTAGCAGTTTACCTAGCAGGACAAATTCAGACTTAGTGTAAGTGGCCAGTAGAGAGTTTAGGGCAGGTACAGGCCGGTGTTGATGGTGGACGATAACGCCCAGCAAGGAAATCAAGGAAGACGCTATGTCTGACGCCATCAAGGAAAACACTATGTCTGGCGCAAACCAACACCTCACATCACCCCGAGAACACCATCCCCACAATGAACCATGGTGGTGGCAGCATCATGCTGTGGGGATGATTTTTATCAGCAGGGACTGGGAAACTGGTCAGAATTGAAGGAATGATGGATGGCGCTAAATACAGGGAAATTCTTGAGGGAAACCTGTTTCAGTCAACCAGAGATTTGAGACTGGGATGGAGATTCACCTTCCAGCAGAACAATGACCCAAAGCATACTGCTAAAGCAACACTCGAGTGGTTTAAGGGGAAACATCTTGGAATGGCCCAAACCTTCTTCCAATTGAAAATCTCTGTACCGGTAGCCCCTGTATATTGTTATTTTCTGCTGCTCTTTAATGATTTGTTTTTCTTACTTTTTTTTGTATTTTCTTAAAACTGCATGGTTGGTTAAGGGCTTGTAAGTAAACATTTACACCTGTTGTATTCGGCATATGTGACAAATACAATTTGATTTGATTTACTCATTCCAGGGTTTTTCTTTATTGTTAGTATTTTCTACATTGTAGAATAATAGTGAAGACATCAAAACTATGGAGTAACAAAAAAGAAGAAGAAGAAGAAACTAAACTGTTTTGTTGTAAGAAGAAGCTGGTGGTTTCCCACTCTGCCTCTGTTCAACTTAGTCACACGGCCAAAGACAAAGAGACCTATTGTTGGTCCATCGTCTTCTGTTGGTATCTTTCAAGGGCACAGCTGTGTGGCTATATGAAGAGAACAGAGGCTAGCTTGAGCAGCAGTGACAATTCTATCAGCGGAAAGGGAGTACTGTTCCCATCATGCTCTCACACACCTGCTGAACTGGCATCTAGAAAAAAGGTTCTAAAAGCTGAGAACCAACTCTGTTCGTTGGGCTCGTAAACTCTGCACTGTTGAGTGACTGTTCACCCTTGCAGATTTGCAGAATCTGATAATAAAAAGTTGTTTGTTTAGAAATATCTCTTCCTTTCGATCATAATTTCAATTTTTAGAATAACGGCTGTAACCTAACAAAATGTGGAAAAGGGACAAGGGGTCTGAATACTTTCCTAATGCACAGTATCTTAAATGACCACGTTTTCATGAATTTGATGATTTGCAGAAGCCCATTCAAAAACAGTACATGCCTTGCACCAGGAAGTGGGTCTTTCATTGTGTGTTAGGCTGCCTGTCTAAACGCAGCCTGAGAAATAAACTGGCCAATCTTATATTCTGTTCTCTTCTGTGGACACACATATATAAATGACAATGAGACAGTGCTTCCTTATAAAATGTCTTTATTGTGTTTATTGCTTCAACTTTATACTTTACCATCGCTCATCACTACGGTAACAATACTTTACAATAACTAGCTTTTATTTCCAACAACATATTGATCCAAACAAACCACCAATTCACCTATCCATTGTTCAAAGATTGATTGATTAAACATATCCAATAAGTATTGATTGATTAAACATATCCAATAAGTATTGATTGATTAAACATATCCAATAAGTATTGATTGATTAAACATATCCAATAAGTATTGATTGATTAAACATATCCAATAAGTATTTTCGACACTTCAAATACTGTAACAATTTATTGTTTGTAATTTACAAAATGTTTGTAGGCCGACTGTATGTTGTGGATCGTTTGTAAATGATTTAAATTCTACTGTGCAGCATAATAAAGAAGGTATTATTATTAATAATACTAAATCAAATATCACATATCAATGAAGTAATATTTTACATCAGATATCACCTACAGACATTGGATACTTTAATAGTGAGAATATATTACATAATAATAGAAAATAAATCACTTTCTAAACAACAAATAAGAACAATAGCTTATTTTGGGGCTTTTAAAAGGTTATTAATAATGGGGCTTTTAAAAGGTTATTAATAATGGGGCTTTTTAAAGGTTATACATCATGGGGCTTTTTAAAGGTTATACATCATGGGTTTTTTAAAAGGATATTAATAATGGGGCTTTTAAAAGGTTATTAATAATGGGGCTTTTAAAAGGTTATTAATAATGGGGCTTTTAAAAGGTTATTAATAATGGGGCTTTTAAAAGGTTATACATCATGGGGCTTTTTAAAGGTTATACATCAGGGGCTTTTAAAGGTTATACATCATGGGGCTTTTTAAAGGTTATACATCATGGGGCTTTTAAAGGTTATACATCAGGGGGCTTTTAAAAGGTTATACATCATGGGGCTTTTAAAGGTTATACATCATGGGGCTTTTAAAGGTTATTCATAATGGGGCTTTTAGAGGTTATACATCAAGTGGTGGTGAATATTTGGTGGACAGAACAAGACAACAAGAATAAAAAGTTATTCTGATCTGTCATTCTCTTTGTACCGATTCAGAAAGGACTGTATATCAAGTAGACTATGCTGTTTCCCCCCCCCTATGGCTCTTTTGGTCACCTGTGGAACAACCCACTCAAGATACTGAGAGGTCAGTCAACTCTTGGTGTCACTCTAATTCCTCTACCACCTGGATGCCATTGACACGTGCTGTTGTTGTTTAGTGATCCTTTCCCAACCACGTTGCTCTGCTTGCTCTGACATCGTTACATTATGGTAATTTAGCGAACACTCTTACCCAGAGCGACTTCCAGTCAGTCAACTATAGTAGGTAGGTAAGACCTTCCTCAAAAAACATAATGAACACAGAACAGCGGGACTCTTTCTTCTACTCTGTGGTTGCCACAGTACCCATCTCCACCCCGATCTCCTCGACCTCCTGGACTGGAGCCACCACTTTCTTCTCTAGCCGGGTGACTCTGCGTTTCAGTCTGCTCTGGCCCGCCTCGTGTTCGGCGAGGAGCCGGGCGTATCGCGTCTGGAGGGACTCCAGCGTTGCTGTCATCCTCTCCACCTTCTCTTCCATGTCCTTGGGGTCCGGGCCCTGCGCCGCCACCTAGTGAACCATCAATACTTTTGATTAATGAGTTAATCAATTGGTCGGACAGTTAGTCGATCAGATAATCAATTAATAACCAAAACTCCTCCATATCCTTGGGGTCCGGGCCTTCTTCGCCACCTAATCATCAATCAATACATCCGTCAGTTGGTCGGTCGGCTAACTGATCAGTCAGTCAATGAATCAAAAAGTAACTCAATCAGCCTTCCAGGTTCAGCAGGTTGTCCTACAGCATGGCCCAAGCATCATGTCCTTCACCCTAACTAACCCTAACTACTGTGTTGTAGCTGAATTATAGATGTGTTTTATAGATGTTATAGCTGTTTTATAGCGGTGTTATAAATGTATTATAGAGATGTTATAGAGGTGTTATATAGAGGTGTTATAGATGTGTTATATAGAGGTGTTATAGATGTGTTATAGATGTGTTATAGAGGAGTTAGAGAGGGGTTATAGATGTGTTATATAGAGGTGTTATATAGAGATGTTATAGAGGTGTTATAGATGTGTTATAGATGTGTTATAGAGGAGTTTGAGAGAGGTTATAGAGGTGTTATATAGAGGTGTTATATAGAGATGTTATAGAGGTGTTATAGATGTATTATAGAGGTGTTATAGAGGTGTTATAGATGTGTTATATAGAGGTGTTATATAGAGGTGTTATAGAGGCGTTATAGAGGTGCTGTAGAGGTGTTATATAGAGGTGTTATAGAGGTGTTATAGATGTATTATAGAGGTGTTATAGAGGTGTTATAGATGTGTTATATAGAGGTGTTATAGAGGCGTTATAGAGGTGCTATAGAGGTGTTATATAGAGGTGTTATAGAGGTGTTATAGAGGCGTTATAGAGATGTTATATAGGTGTTATATAGAGGTGTTATATAGAGGTGTTATGGAGATGTTATAGAGGTGTTATAGAGGTGTTATAGAGGCGTTATAGAGGTGTTATAGATGTGTTATATAGAGGTGTTATAGAGGAGTTATAAAGGGGTTATAGAGGAGTTATAGAGGTGTTATAGAGTTTTATAGAGTTGTTATATAGAGGTGTTATAGAGGTTTATAGAGGTGTTATTTAGAGTTGTTATAAAGGTGTTATAGAGGTGTTATAGAGGTGTTATATAGAGGTGTTATATAGAAGTGTTATATAGAGGGGTTATAGAGGCATTATAGAGGTGTTATAGAGGTGTTATAGATGTAGTATAGAGGTGTTATAGATGTGTTATATAGAGGTGTTATATAGAGGTGTTATAGAGGCGTTATAGAGGCGTTATAGAGGCGTTATAGAGGCGTTATAGATGTGTTATATAGAGGTGTTTTCGAGGAGTTATAAAGGGGTTATAGAGGAGTTATAGAGGTGTTATAGAGTTTTATAGAGTTGTTATATAGAGGTGTTATAGAGGTTTATAGAGATGTTATATAGAGTTGTTATAGAGGTGTTATAGAGACGTTATAGAGGTGTTATATAGAGGTGTTATAAATAGGTGTTATATAGAGGTGTTATAGAGGCGTT
>NC_143042.1:57517500-57552500 GCF_057628025.1 Oncorhynchus mykiss | reverse complement strand
TATCTCTAGTTGACTCACCTGTTGATTCTGAACAGCTTGTTGAGTCGTATCTCTAGTTGACTCACCTGTTGATTCTGAACAGCTTGTTGAGTCGTATCTCTAGTTGACTCACCTGTTGATTCTGAACAGCTTGTTGAGTCATATCTCTAGTTGACTCACCTGTTGATTCTGAACAGCTTGTTGAGTCGTATCTCTAGTTGACTCACCTGTTGATTCTGAACAGCTTGTTGAGTCGTATCTCTAGTTGACTCACCTGTTGATTCTGAACAGCTTGTTGAGTCGTATCTCTAGTTGACTCACCTGTTGATTCTGAACAGCTTGTTGAGTCATATCTCTAGTTGACTCACCTGTTGATTCTGAACAGCTTGTTGAGTCGTATCTCTAGTTGACTCACCTGTTGATTCTGAACAGCTTGTTGAGTCATATCTCTAGTTGACTCACCTGTTGATTCTGAACAGCTTGTTGAGTCGTATCTCTAGTTGACTCACCTGTTGATTCTGAACAGCTTGTTGAGTCGTATCTCGGGGTAGTTGAGTCCGAAGTACACATAGAAGATGTCAGTAGGGATCATGGAGATCAGGTCTAGTTTGTACTGGAGACTGTTTATGTAGCGATCTATCAGCTTCTTCTGATCCTTCACCAGGAGACCCTGTTCCAGGTAACCTACACACAGGGACAGACCTTACCAACAGACCCTGTTCCAGGTAACCTACACACAGGGACAGACCTTACCAACATACCCTGTTCCAGGTAACCTACACACAGGGACAGACTTCACCAACAGACCATGTTCCAGTGAACCTACACACAGGGACAGACCTTACCAACAGACCCTGTTCCAGGTAACCTACACACAGGGACAGACCTTACCAACAGACCCTGTTCCAGGTAACCTACACACAGGGACAGACCTTACCAACAGACCCTGTTCCAGGTAACATACACAGGGACAGACCTTACCAACAGACCCTGTTCCAGGTAACCTACACACAGGGACAGACCTTACCAACAGACCATGTTCCAGGTAACCTACACACAGGGACAGACTTCACCAACAGACCATGTACCAGTGAACCTACACACAGGGACAGACCTTACCAACAGACCCTGTTCCAGGTAACCTACACACAGGGACAGACCTTACCAACAGACCCTGTTCCAGGTAACCTACACATAGGGACAGACCTTACCAACAGACCCTGTTCCAGGTAACCTACACACAGGGACAGACCTTACCGACAGACCCTGTTCCAGGTAACCTACACATAGGGACAGACCTTACCAACAGACCCTGTTCCAGGTAACCTACACACAGGGACAGACCTTACCAACAGACCCTGTTCCAGGTAACATACACACAGGGACAGACCTTACCAACAGACCCTGTTCCAGGTAACCTACACACAGGGACAGACCTTACCAACAGACCATGTTCCAGGTAACCTACACACAGGGACAGACTTCACCAACAGACCATGTACCAGTGAACCTACACACAGGGACAGACCTTACCAACAGACCCTGTTCCAGGTAACCTACACACAGGGACAGACCTTACCAACAGACCCTGTTCCAGGTAACCTACACACAGGGACAGACCTTACCAACAGACCCTGTTCCAGGTAACCTACACACAGGGACAGACCTTACCAACAGACCCTGTTCCAGGTAACCTACACACAGGGACAGACCTTACCAACAGACCCTGTTCCAGGTAACCTACACACAGGGACAGACCTTACCAACAGACCCTGTTCCAGGTAACCTACACACAGGGACAGACCTTACCAACAGACCCTGTTCCAGGTAACCTACACACAGGGACAGACCTTACCAACAGACCCTGTTCCAAGTATTCCAAGTATATTCATTAGGCCGTTCAACACCACCTGGTATCAAAAGTATAGCTGGTTAACAGGAGCCTTTCATTAGGTCGTTCAACACCACCTGGTATCAAAAGTACAACTGGTTAACAGGGATCATTTCAGTAGGGTGTTCAACACCACCTGGTATCAAAAGTACAGCTGTTTAACAGGGAGCCTTTCAGTAGGGTGTTCAACCCCACCTGGTATCAAAAGTACAGCTGGTTAACAGGGAGCCTTTCATTGGGGTGTTCAACACCACCTGGTATCAAAAGTACAGCTGGTTAACAGGGAGCCTATCATTAGGGTGTTCAACACCACCTGGTATCAAAAGTATAGTTGGTTAACAGGGAGCCTTTCATTAGGTCGTTCAACACCACCTGGTATCAAAAGTATAGCTGGTTAACAGGGAGCCTTGCATTAGGTCGTTCAACACCACCTGGTATCAAAAGTACAGCTGGTTAACAAGGAGCCTTTCATTAGGTCGTTCAACACCACCTGGTATCAAAAGTACAGCTGGTTAACAGGGAGCCTTTCAGTAGGGTGTTCAATACCACCTGGTATCAAAAGTATATCTGTATATCTGGGTTAGGGCTAAGGGAGTTAGGGTTAGGGGTTAGGGTTAAGGGAGTTAGGGTTAGGGGGTTAGGGGGGTTAGGGTTAGATTTAGGGGGGTTAGGGTTAGAGTTAGGGTTAGGGGGGTTAGGGGTAAGGGTCAGGGTTTTGGGTTAGGGGTTAGGATTAGGGTAAGGGTTAGGGTTAGGGGCTATGGTTAGGGTTAGGGTTAGGGGTTTGGGGTTAGGGTTAGGGTTAGGGGTTTGGGGTTAGGGTTAGGGGTTAGGGTTAGGGTTAGGGGTTAGGTTTAGGGTTAGGGGTTAGGTTTAGGGTTAGGGTTAGGGGTTTGGGGTTAGGGTTAGGGTTAGGGGTTTGGGGTTAGGGTTAGGGTTAGGGGTTAGGGTTAGGGTTAGGGTTAGGGTTAGGGTTAGGGGTTAGGGGTTAGGGTTTAGGGGTTAGGGGTTTGGGGTTAGGGTTAGGGTCAGGGGTTAGGGTTAGGGTTAGGGTTAGGGGTCAGGTTTAGGGTTAGGGGTTAGGTTTAGGGTTAGGGGTTAGGGTTAGGGTTAGGGTTAGGGGTTAGGGTCAGGGTTAGGGTTAGGGTTAGGGTTCAGGTTCTTACCTGTCCTGATCAGGGTCAGGGCCAGGGTCAGGTTTAGGGTTAGGGTTCAGGTTCTTACCTGTCCTGGTCCTGAACACCATATCTGCCAGGTAGACCACATCAGAGACACAGTCTATGATGAACCAGTAGATCAGAAAGTCTGTCTGGAGCTCCTCAAAACTGGCCCTGACACACACACACACACACACACACGCACGCACGCACGCACGCACGCGCACACACACACACACACACACACACACACACACACACACACAGTCAGAATGTCCTTGGAAGTGTTAATCAACCACCCAATCAGTCAATCAATCAATCAATCAACCACCCAATCAATCAATCAACCACCCAATCAGTCAATCAATCAATCAACCAACCAACCAGTCAGTCAACCAATCAACCACCCAACCAATCAACCACCCAACCAATCAATCAACCACCCAACTAATCAACCACCCAATCAACCACCCAATCAATCAACCACCCAACCAATCAACCACCCAATCAATCAACCACACAATCAATCAATCAATCAATCAACCACCCAACCAATCAATCAACCACCCAACTAATCAACCACCCAAACAACCACCCAATCAATCAACCACCCAACCAATCAACCACCCAATCAATCAACCACCCAATCAATCAACCACACAATCAATCAACCAATCAACCACCCAATCAACCAACCAATCAATCAACAAATTAGCCAATCAGTGTGTTAGTTACCTGGCTATGATGAGGGTCCAGTTGTACATTACAGGAATGGTGATGACAAGGAGCCAGTTATAATACATGTTACCTGCTGGGTCTATCACCGTGATCTCTTTAGGCCTGGCAACACACACACACACACACACACACACACACACACACACACACACACACACACACACACACACACACACACACACACACACACACACACACACACACACACACAGGGAAAAATAGACAAGGCATTCTCTTTAGGCCCGAGGGAGAGAGACTGGGGTCATACAGCACATACAGGGTGTATAAGGGTTATACCATTTTAAAAAGCTTAGTTTACACAGCCACCCCAATTACTTTGTATTGGGCACATCTGGTTTTTGTTGTTGTGTCAATGTGTAAACACATGGAATCAGATCTTTTGGGTTCTGATTTTGTACCGCAGTCAACTTTATAAAAACCCAGCTGGGGCTTTATGAAGACACTTACGCTTCAGCTTTGGCCTTCTCCTCTTTCTCCTTCTTCTCCTTCTCCTCTTTCTCCTTCAACTCCTTCTCCTCTTTCTCCTTCTTCTTCTGTTCCTTTCTCTCCCTTTTCTCCTGTTTTTCTTTCCTTGATAAAAATGGAGGATGAGTGGATGTCACAGTATGAGGCCCAATTTGGACCTATATAGTGCACTAAGCTATGGGCCCTAGTCTAAAGTAGTGCACTACCCTCATAGACCCCTTTATAGTGCACTATAAAGGGAGTAGCATGCCATTTGGGAAACTAGAGGTTCTGTCATGAGATCTGTCTGGAAACTAGAGGTTCTGTCATGAGATCTGTCTGGAAACTAGAGGTTCTGTAATGAGATCAGTCTGGAAACTAGAGGTTCTGTAATGAGATCAGTCTGGAAACTAGAGGTTCTGTAATGAGATCAGTCTGGAAACTAGAGGTTCTGTAATGAGATCAGTCTGGAAACTAGAGGTTCTGTAATGAGATCAGTCTGGAAACTAGAGGTTCTGTAATGAAATCAGTCTGGAAACTAGAGGTTCTGTTATGAAATCTGTCTGGAAACTAGAGGTTATGTTATGAAATCTGTCTGGAAACTAGAGGTTCTGTTATGAAATCTGTCTGGAAACTAGAGGTTCTGTTATGAGATCAGTCTGGAAACTACAGGTGAGATTGTTCTGTAATGAGATCAGTCTGGAAACTAGAGGTTCTGTTATGAGATCAGTCTGGAAACCAGAGGTTCTGTAATGAAATCTGTCTGGAAACTAGAGGTTCTGTTATGAGATCAGTCTGGAAACTATAGGTTTTGTAATGAGATCAGTCTGGAAACTAGAGGTTCTGTTATGAGATCAGTCTGGAAACTAGAGGTCCTGTTATGAGATCAGTCTGGAAACTAGAGGTTCTGTAATGAGATCAGTCTGGAAACTAGAGGTTCTGTTATGAGATCAGTCTGGAAACTAGAGGTCCTGTTATGAGATCAGTCTGGAAACTAGAGGTTCTGTTATGAGATCAGTCTGGAAACTAGAGGTTCTGTCATGAGATCTGTCTGGAAACTAGAGGTCCTGTTATGAGATCAGTCTGGAAACTAGAGGTTCTGTCATGAGATCTGTCTGGAAACTAGAGGTCCTGTTATGAGATCAGTCTGGAAACTAGAGGTTCTGTCATGAGATCTGTCTGGAAACTAGAGGTTCTGTAATGAGATCTGTCTGGAAACTAGAGGTTCTGTCATGAGATCTGTCTGGAAACTAGAGGTTCTGTAATGAGATCTGTCTGGAAACTAGAGGTTCTGTAATGAGATCTGTCTGGAAACTAGAGGTTCTGTAATGAAATCTGTCTGGAAACTAGAGGTTCTGTCATGAGATCTGTCTGGAAACTAGAGGTTCTGTCATGAGATCTGTCTGGAAACTAGAGGTTCTGTCATGAGATCTGTCTGGAAACTAGAGGTTCTGTTATGAGATCTGTCTGGAAACTAGAGGTTCTGTTATGAGATCAGTCTGGAAACTAGAGGTGAGATTGTTCTGTCATGAGATCAGTCTGGAAACTACAGGTGAGATTGTTCTGGAAACTACAGGTGAGATTGTTCTGGAAACTAGAGGTGAGATTGTTCTGTCATGAGATCAGTCTGGAAACTACAGGTGAGATTGTTCTGGAAACTACAGGTGAGATTGTTCTGGAAACTAGAGGTGAGATTGTTCTGGAAACTTGAGGTGAGATTGTTCTGTCATGAGATCTGTCTGGAAACTACAGGTGAGATTGTTCTGGAAACTTGAGGTGAGATTGTTCTGTCATGAGATCTGTCTGGAAACTAGAGGTTCTGTCATGAGATCTGTCTGGAAACTAGAGGTTCTGTCATGAGATCTGTCTGGAAACTAGAGGTTCTGTCATGAGATCTGTCTGGAAACTAGAGGTTCTGTAATGAGATCAGTCTGGAAACTAGAGGTTCTGTAATGAGATCAGTCTGGAAACTAGAGGTTCTGTCATGAGATCTGTCTGGAAACTAGAGGTTCTGTCATGAGATCTGTCTGGAAACTAGAGGTTCTGTAATGAGATCAGTCTGGAAACTAGAGGTTCTGTCATGAGATCTGTCTGGAAACTAGAGGTTCTGTCATGAGATCTGTCTGGAAACTAGAGGTTCTGTAATGAGATCAGTCTGGAAACTAGAGGTTCTGTAATGAGATCAGTCTGGAAACTAGAGGTTCTGTAATGAGATCAGTCTGGAAACTAGAGGTTCTGTAATGAGATCAGTCTGGAAACTAGATGTTCTGTTATGAGATCAGTCTGGAAACTAGAGGTGAGATTGTTCTGTCATGAGATCAGTCTGGAAACTACAGGTGAGATTGTTCTGGAAACTACAGGTGAGATTGTTCTGTCATGAGATCAGTCTGGAAACTACAGGTGAGATTGTTCTGGAAACTACAGGTGAGATTGTTCTGTCATGAGATCAGTCTGGAAACTACAGGTGAGATTGTTCTGGAAACTACAGGTGAGATTGTTCTGGAAACTAGAGGTGAGATTGTTCTGTCATGAGATCAGTCTGGAAACTACAGGTGAGATTGTTCTGGAAACTACAGGTGAGATTGTTCTGGAAACTAGAGGTGAGATTGTTCTGGAAACTTGAGGTGAGATTGTTCTGTCATGAGATCTGTCTGGAAACTAGAGGTTCTGTCATGAGATCTGTCTGGAAACTAGAGGTTCTGTTATGAGATCTGTCTGGAAACTAGAGGTTCTGTTATGAGATCAGTCTGGAAACTAGAGGTGAGATTGTTCTGTCATGAGATCAGTCTGGAAACTACAGGTGAGATTGTTCTGGAAACTACAGGTGAGATTGTTCTGGAAACTAGAGGTGAGATTGTTCTGTCATGAGATCAGTCTGGAAACTACAGGTGAGATTGTTCTGGAAACTACAGGTGAGATTGTTCTGGAAACTAGAGGTGAGATTGTTCTGGAAACTTGAGGTGAGATTGTTCTGTCATGAGATCTGTCTGGAAACTACAGGTGAGATTGTTCTGGAAACTTGAGGTGAGATTGTTCTGTCATGAGATCTGTCTGGAAACTAGAGGTTCTGTCATGAGATCTGTCTGGAAACTAGAGGTTCTGTCATGAGATCTGTCTGGAAACTAGAGGTTCTGTCATGAGATCTGTCTGGAAACTAGAGGTTCTGTAATGAGATCAGTCTGGAAACTAGAGGTTCTGTAATGAGATCAGTCTGGAAACTAGAGGTTCTGTCATGAGATCTGTCTGGAAACTAGAGGTTCTGTCATGAGATCTGTCTGGAAACTAGAGGTTCTGTAATGAGATCAGTCTGGAAACTAGAGGTTCTGTCATGAGATCTGTCTGGAAACTAGAGGTTCTGTCATGAGATCTGTCTGGAAACTAGAGGTTCTGTAATGAGATCAGTCTGGAAACTAGAGGTTCTGTAATGAGATCAGTCTGGAAACTAGAGGTTCTGTAATGAGATCAGTCTGGAAACTAGAGGTTCTGTAATGAGATCAGTCTGGAAACTAGATGTTCTGTTATGAGATCAGTCTGGAAACTAGAGGTGAGATTGTTCTGTCATGAGATCAGTCTGGAAACTACAGGTGAGATTGTTCTGGAAACTACAGGTGAGATTGTTCTGTCATGAGATCAGTCTGGAAACTACAGGTGAGATTGTTCTGGAAACTACAGGTGAGATTGTTCTGTCATGAGATCAGTCTGGAAACTACAGGTGAGATTGTTCTGGAAACTACAGGTGAGATTGTTCTGGAAACTAGAGGTGAGATTGTTCTGTCATGAGATCAGTCTGGAAACTAGAGGTGAGATTGTTCTGGAAACTACAGGTGAGATTGTTCTGGAAACTAGAGGTGAGATTGTTCTGGAAACTTGAGGTGAGATTGTTCTGTCATGAGATCTGTCTGGAAACTACAGGTGAGATTGTTCTGGAAACTTGAGGTGAGATTGTTCTGTCATGAGATCTGTCTGGAAACTACAGGTGAGATTGTTCTGGAAACTAGAGGTGAGATTGTTCTGTCATGAGATCTGTCTGGTCCTTACTCCTTTTTCTCTTTCCTCTCCTTTTTCTCTTTCCTCTCCTTTTTACTTGTCTTCTTCTTCTGTTCCCTAGGAAAGATCAGAGGCACGATTACTGTTGCTGTCATACTGTCATGTTACCCTACCAGTAGACTAAAAGTCATTGCTCTAACACTAGTTAGCATTGGCTTAGCAAAACAACCGCTAACTTCCCTCATACTGCATTTATATCTATATACAAACATTACCCATGAGTTCATCTGACTCTGAGTAAATAGAACAAGAAGCAGTATCCCTTTTTTAGACTTCAGGACTAGGGTCGCAAAGTACGTTATCGTCCATATTTGGGTCTGTGTGTGTTCTTACTCTTCCTCGTTGCTGTTGCTGTTGTTCATGTTGAACGGAACCTGCACAACGGAGCTCCTTAAACACCTGGATGAGAGATCATAATATCAGAAGTCAGTTCTAGGTTCTATGTTCAATGTTCTAAAGTTCTAGGTTCTAGGTTCTAAAGTTCAAGGTTATATGGTCTATGGGTCCTTACCTGTGTACCTCGCCCCTCTCCTCTGTCTCCCCCTCCATATCCTGCAGAACGATGAGTGGCAGAGAGCAGGGCTGGGGGTGGGCGGGGCCAGCAGGGGTCACAGGGGTCACCTTCACTGACATCGCAGGAAGTTCTTCCTCTTGGTTTCCTGTGAGGTCAGAAGTAACAGCCCTATCTCAGATAGAGTAGATGGACTAGGACTAGTTGATACTCAGATAGAGTAGTGGGACTAGTTGATATTCAGATAGAGTAGTGGGACTGGGACTAGTTGATACTCAGATAGAGTAGTGGGACTAGTTGATATCAGATAGAGTAGAGGTTCTAGTTGATACTCAGATAGAGTAGTGGGACTAGTTGATACTCAGATAGAGTAGTGGGACTAGTTGATATCAGATAGAGTAGTGGGACTAGTTGATACTCAGATAGAGTAGTGGGACTAGTTGATACTCAGATAGAGTAGTGGGACTAGTTGATATCAGATAGAGTAGTGGGACTAGTTGATACTCAGATAGAGTAGTGGGACTGGGACTAGTTGATATCAGATAGAGTAGTGGGACTAGTTGATATCAGATAGAGTAGTGGGACTAGTTGATACTCAGATAGAGTAGTGGGACTAGGACTAGTTGATATCAGATAGAGTACTGGGACTAGTTGATACTCAGATAGAGTAGTGGGACTAGTTGATATCAGATAGAGTAGTGGGACTAGTTGATACTCAGATAGAGTAGTGGGACTAGGACTAGTTGATACTCAGATAGAGTAGTGGGACTAGTTGATACTCAGATAGAGTAGTGGGACTAGTTGATACTCAGATAGAGTAGTGGAACTAGGACTAGTTGATACTCAGATAGAGTAGTGTTACTAGTTGATATCAGATAGAGTAGTGGGACTGGGACTAGTTGATATCAGATAGAGTAGTGGGACTAGTTGATACTCAGATAGAGTAGTGGGTCTAGTTGATATCAGATAGAGTAGTGGGACTAGTTGATATCAGATAGAGTAGTGGGACTAGTTGATACTCAGATAGAGTAGTGGGACTAGTTGGTACTCAGATAGAGTAGTGGGACTGGTTGATATCAGATAGAGTAGTGGGTCTAGTTGATATCAGATAGAGTAGTGGGACTAGTTGATATCAGATAGAGTAGTGTTACTAGTTGATACTCAGATAGAGTAGTGGGACTAGTTGATACTCAGATAGAGTAGTGGGACTAGTTGATATCAGATAGAGTAGTGTTACTAGTTGATACTCAGATAGAGTAGTGGGACTGGGACTAGTTAATACTCAGATAGAGTAGTGGGACTAGTTGATACTCAGATAGAGTAGTGGGACTGGGACTAGTTGATATCAGATAGAGTAGTGGGACTAGTTGATACTCAGATAGAGTAGTGGGACTGGGACTAGTTGATATCAGATAGAGTAGTGGGACTAGTTGATATCAGATAGAGTAGTGGGACTAGTTGATATCAGATAGAGTAGTGGGACTAGTTGATATCAGATAGAGTAGTGGGACTAGTTGATATCAGATAGAGTAGTGGGACTAGTTGATATCAGATAGAGTAGTGGGACTAGTTGATACTCAGATAGAGTAGTGGGACTAGTTGATACTCAGATAGAGAAGTGGGACTGGGACTAGTTGATATCAGATAGAGTAGTGGGACTAGTTGATATCAGATAGAGTAGTGGGACTAGTTGATATCAGATAGAGTAGTGTTACTAGTTGATACTCAGATAGAGTAGTGGGACTGGGACTAGTTAATACTCAGATAGAGTAGTGGGACTAGTTGATACTCAGATAGAGTAGTGGGACTGGGACTAGTTGATATCAGATAGAGTAGTGGGACTAGTTGATATCAGATAGAGTAGTGGGACTAGTTGATATCAGATAGAGTAGTGGGACTAGTTGATATCAGATAGAGTAGTGGGTCTGGGACTAGTTGATACTCAGATAGAGTAGTGGGACTAGTTGATATCAGATAGAGTAGTGGGACTAGTTGATATCAGATAGAGTAGTGGGACTGGGACTAGTTGATATCAGATAGAGTAGTGGGACTAGTTGATATCAGATAGAGTAGTGGGACTAGTTGATACTCAGATAGAGTAGTGGGACTAGTTGATATCAGATAGAGTAGTGTTACTAGTTGATACTCAGATAGAGTAGTGGGACTGGGACTAGTTGATATCAGATAGAGTAGTGGGACTAGTTGATACTCAGATAGAGTAGTGGGTCTGGGACTAGTTGATACTCAGATAGAGTAGTGGGACTAGTTGATACTCAGATAGAGTAGTGGGACTGGGACTAGTTGATATCAGATAGAGTAGTGGGACTAGTTGATACTCAGATAGAGTAGTGGGACTGGGACTAGTTGATACTCAGATAGAGTAGTGGGACTAGTTGATACTCAGATAGAGTAGTGGGACTAGTTGATATCAGATAGAGTAGTGGGACTAGTTGATACTCAGATAGATTAATGGGACTGGGACTAGTTGATATCAGATAGAGTAGTGGGACTGGGACTAGTTGATACTCAGATAGAGTAGTGGGACTAGTTGATACTCAGATAGAGTAGTGGGACTGGGACTAGTTGATATCAGATAGAGTAATGGGACTAGTTGATATCAGATAGAGTAGTGGGACTAGTTGATACTCAGATAGAGTAGTGGGACTAGTTGATATCAGATAGAGTAGTGGGACTGGGACTAGTTGATACTCAGATAGAGTAGTGGGACTAGTTGATACTCAGATAGAGTAGTGGGACTAGTTGATACTCAGATAGAGTAGTGGGACTGGGACTAGTTGATACTCAGATAGAGTAGTGGGACTGGGACTAGTTGATACTCAGATAGAGTAGTGGGACTAGTTGATACTCAGATAGAGTAGTGGGACTGGGACTAGTTGATACTCAGATAGAGTAGGGGGACTAGTTGATATCAGATAGAGTAGTGGGACTGGGACTAGTTGATATCAGATAGAGTAGTGGGACTAGTTGATATCAGATAGATTAATGGGACTGGGACTAGTTGATATCAGATAGAGTAGTGGGACTGGGACTAGTTGATATCAGATAGAGTAGTGGGACTAGTTGATACTCAGATAGAGTAGTGGGTCTAGTTGATATCAGATAGAGTAGTGGGACTAGTTGATACTTAGATAGAATAGTGGGACTGGGACTAGTTGATATCAGATAGAGTAGTGTTACTAGTTGATATCAGATAGAGTAGTGGGACTGGGACTAGTTAATACTCAGATAGAGTAGTGGGACTGGGACTAGTTGATATCAGATAGAGTAGTGGGACTAGTTGATACTCAGATAGAGTAGTGGGACTGGGACTAGTTAATACTCAGATAGAGTAGTGGGACTGGGACTAGTTGATATCAGATAGAGTAGTGGGACTAGTTGATATCAGATAGAGTAGAGGTTCTAGTTGATACTCAGATTGAGTAGAGGTTCTAGTTGATATCAGATAGAGTAGTGGGACTGGGACTAGTTGATACTCAGATTGAGTAGTGGGACTGGGACTAGTTGATATCAGATAGAGTAGTGGGACTAGTTGATATCAGATAGAGTAGAGGTTCTAGTTGATACTCAGATTGAGTAGAGGTTCTAGTTGATATCAGATAGAGTAGTGGGACTAGTTGATATCAGATAGAGTAGAGGTTCTAGTTGATATCAGATAGAGTAGAGGTTCTAGTTGATATCAGATAGAGTAGTGGGACTGGGACTAGTTGATACTCAGATAGAATAGTGGGACTGGGACTAGTTGATACTCAGATAGAGTAGTGGGACTGGGACTAGTTGATATCAGATAGAGTAGTGGGACTAGTTGATATCAGATAGAGTAGTGGGACTAGTTGATATCAGATAGAGTAGAGGTTCTAGTTGATATCAGATAGATTAATGGGACTAGTTGATATCAGATAGAGTAGTGGGACTGGGACTAGTTGATATCAGATAGATTAATGGGACTAGTTGATATCAGATAGAGTAGTGGGACTAGTTGATACTCAGATAGAGTAGTGGGACTGGGACTAGTTGATATCAGATAGATTAATGGGACTAGTTGATACTCAGATAGAGTAGATGGACTAGGACTAGTTGATACTCAGATAGAGTAGTGGGACTGGGACTAGTTGATACTCAGATAGAGTAGTGGGACTAGTTGATACTCAGATAGAGTAGTGGGACTAGTTGATTCTCAGATAGAGTAGTGGGACTGGGACTAGTTGATATCAGATAGAGTAGTGGGTCTGGGACTAGTTGATACTCAGATAGAGTAGTGGGACTGGGACTAGTTGATATCAGATAGAGTAGTGGGACTGGGACTAGTTGATATCAGATAGAGTAGTGGGTCTGGGACTAGTTGATATCAGATAGAGTAGTGGGACTAGTTGATATCAGATAGAGTAGTGGGACTAGTTGATATCAGATAGAGTAGAGGTTCTAGTTGATACTCAGATAGAGTAGTGTTACTAGTTGATACTCAGATAGAGTAGTGGGCCTAGTTGATACTCAGATAGAGTAGTGGGACTAGTTAATACTCAGATAGAGTAATGGGTCTGGGACTAGTTGATACTCAGATAGAGTAGTGGGACTAGTTGATATCAGATAGAGTAGTGGGACTGGGACTAGTTGATATCAGATAGAGTAGGGGGACTAGTTGATTCTCAGATAGAGTAGTGGGACTGGGACTAGTTAATACTCAGATAGAGTAGTGGGTCTGGGACTAGTTGATACTCAGATAGAGTAGTGGGACTAGTTGATACTCAGATAGAGTAGTGGGACTAGTTGATACTCAGATAGAGTAGTGGGACTAGTTGATACTCAGATAGAGTAGTGTTACTAGTTGATACTCAGATAGAGTAGTGGGACTAGTTGATTCTCAGATAGAGTAGTGGGACTGGGACTAGTTGATATCAGATAGAGTAGTGGGACTGGGACTAGTTGATATCAGATAGAGTAGTGGGACTGGGACTAGTTGATATCAGATAGAGTAGTGGGACTAGTTGATATCAGATAGAGTAGTGGGACTAGTTGATACTCAGATAGAGTAGTGGGACTAGTTGATACTCAGATAGAGTAGTGGGACTAGTTGATATCAGATAGAGTAGTGGGACTAGTTGATACTCAGATAGAGTAGTGGGTCTGGGACTAGTTGATATCAGATAGAGTAGTGTTACTAGTTGATACTCAGATAGAGTAGTGGGACTAGTTGATATCAGATAGAGTAGTGGGACTAGTTGATACTCAGATAGAGTAGTGGGACTAGTTGATACTCAGATAGAGTAGTGGGACTAGTTGATATCAGATAGAGTAGTGGGACTAGTTGATATCAGATAGAATAGGGGGACTAGTTGATACTCAGATAGAGTAGTGGGACTGGGACTAGTTGATATCAGATAGAGTAGTGGGACTAGTTGATATCAGATAGAGTAGTGGGACTAGTTGATATCAGATAGAGTAGTGGGACTAGTTGATATCAGATAGAGTAGTGGGACTAGTTGATATCAGATAGAGTAGTGTTACTAGTTGACACTCAGATAGAGTAGTGGGACTAGTTGATACTTACATAGAGTAGTGGGACTAGTTGATACTCAGATAGAGTAGTGGGACTAGTTGATATCAGATAGAGTAGTGGGACTAGTTGATATCAGATAGAGTAGTGTTACTAGTTGACACTCAGATAGAGTAGTGGGACTGGGACTAGTTGATATCAGATAGAGTAGTGGGACTAGTTGATATCAGATAGAGTAGTGGGACTAGTTGATATCAGATAGAGTAGTGGGACTAGTTGATATCAGATAGAGTAGTGTTACTAGTTGATACTCAGATAGAGTAGTGGGACTGGGACTAGTTGATATCAGATAGAGTAGTGGGACTAGTTGATATCAGATAGAGTAGTGGGTCTAATTGATACTCAGATAGAGTAGTGGGACTAGTTGATACTCAGATAGAGTAGTGGGACTAGTTGATACTCAGATAGAGTAGTGGGACTAGTTGATACTCAGATAGAGTAGTGGGACTAGTTGATATCAGATAGAGTAGTGGGACTAGTTGATACTCAGATAGAGTAGTGGGACTAGTTGATATCAGATAGAGTAGTGGGACTAGTTGATACTCAGATAGAGTAGTGGGACTAGTTGATATCAGATAGAGTAGTGGGACTAGTTGATATCAGATAGAGTAGTGGACTAGGACTAGTTGATACTCAGATAGAGTAGTGTTACTAGTTGATATCAGATAGAGTAGTGGGACTAGGACTAGTTGATACTCAGATAGAGTAGTGGGACTAGTTGATATCAGATAGAGTAGTGGGACTAGTTGATATCAGATAGAGTAGTGGGACTAGTTGATATCAGATAGAGTAGTGGGACTAGTTGATATCAGATAGAGTAGTGGGACTAGTTGATACTCAGATAGAGTAGTGGGACTGGGACTAGTTGATATCAGATAGAGTAGTGGGACTAGTTGATATCAGATAGAGTAGTGGGACTGGGACTAGTTGATATCAGATAGAGTAGTGGGTCTAATTGATATCAGATAGAGTAGTGGGACTGGGACTAGTTGATATCAGATAGAGTAGTGGGACTGGGACTAGTTGATATCAGATAGATTAGTGGGACTAGTTGATACTCAGATAGAGTAGTGGGACTAGTTGATACTCAGATAGAGTAGTGGGACTAGTTGATACTCAGATAGAGTAGTGGGACTAGTTGATACTCAGATAGAGTAGTGGGACTAGTTGATACTCAGATAGAGTAGTGGGACTGGGACTAGTTGATATCAGATAGAGTAGTGGGTCTAATTGATATCAGATAGAGTAGTGGGACTGGGACTAGTTGATATCAGATAGAGTAGTGGGACTGGGACTAGTTGATATCAGATAGATTAGTGGGACTAGTTGATACTCAGATAGAGTAGTGGGACTAGTTGATATCAGATAGAGTAGTGGGACTGGGACTAGTTGATATCAGATAGAGTAGTGGGACTAGTTGATACTCAGATAGAGTAGTGGGACTAGTTGATATCAGATAGAGTAGTGGGACTGGGACTAGTTGATATCAGATAGAGTAGTGGGACTAGTTGATACTCAGATAGAGTAGTGTTACTAGTTGATACTCAGATAGAGTAGTGGGACTAGTTGATATCAGATAGAGTAGTGGGACTAGGACTAGTTGATATCAGATAGAGTAGTGGGACTAGTTGATATCAGATAGAGTAGTGGGACTGGGACTAGTTGATATCAGATAGAGTAGTGGGACTAGTTGATATCAGATAGAGTAGTGGGACTAGTTGATATCAGATAGAGTAGTGGGACTAGTTGATATCAGATAGAGTAGTGTTACTAGTTGATACTCAGATAGAGTAGTGGGACTAGTTGATATCAGATAGAGTAGTGGGACTAGTTGATATCAGATAGAGTAGAGGTTCTAGTTGATACTCAGATAGAGTAGTGGGACTAGTTGATATCAGATAGAGTAGAGGTTCTAGTTGATACTCAGATAGAGTAGTGTTACTAGTTGATACTCAGATAGAGTAGTGGGACTAGTTGATACTCAGATAGAGTAGTGGGACTAGTTGATACTCAGATAGAGTAGTGTTACTAGTTGATACTCAGATAGAGTAGTGGGACTGGGACTAGTTGATATCAGATAGAGTAGTGGGACTAGTTGATACTCAGATAGAGTAGTGGGACTGGGACTAGTTGATACTCAGATAGAGTAGTGGGACTGGGACTAGTTGATACTCAGATAGAGTAGTGGGACTAGTTGATATCAGATAGAGTAGTGGGACTAGTTGATATCAGATAGAGTAGTGGGACTAGTTGATACTCAGATAGAGTAGTGGGACTAGTTGATATCAGATAGAGTAGTGTTACTAGTTGATACTCAGATAGAGTAGTGGGACTAGTTGATATCAGATAGAGTAGTGGGACTAGTTGATATCAGATAGAGTAGAGGTTCTAGTTGATACTCAGATAGAGTAGTGGGACTAGTTGATATCAGATAGAGTAGTGGGACTAGTTGATATCAGATAGAGTAGTGGGACTGGGACTAGTTGATATCAGATACAGTAGTGGGACTAGTTGATACTCAGATAGAGTAGTGGGACTGGGACTAGTTGATACTCAGATAGAGTAGTGGGACTAGTTGATACTCAGATAGAGTAGTGGGACTAGTTGATACTCAGATAGAGTAGTGGGACTGGGACTAGTTGATACTCAGATAGAGTAGTGGGACTAGTTGATACTCAGATAGAGTAGTGTTACTAGTTGATACTCAGATAGAGTAGTGGGACTAGTTGATACTCAGATAGAGTAGTGGGACTGGGACTAGTTGATATCAGATAGAGTAGTGGGACTAGTTGATATCAGATAGAGTAGTGGGACTAGTTGATACTCAGATAGAGTAGTGGGACTAGTTGATACTCAGATAGAGTAGTGGGACTAGTTGATATCAGATAGAGTAGTGGGACTAGTTGATATCAGATAGAGTAGTGGGACTGGGACTAGTTGATATCAGATAGAGTAGTGGGACTGGGACTAGTTGATATCAGATAGAGTAGTGGGACTAGTTGATACTCAGATAGAGTAGTGGGACTAGTTGATACTCAGATAGAGTAGTGGGACTAGTTGATATCAGATAGAGTAGTGGGACTAGTTGATATCAGATAGAGTAGTGGGACTGGGACTAGTTGATACTCAGATAGAGTAGTGGGACTAGTTGATATCAGATAGAGTAGTGGGACTAGTTGATATCAGATAGAGTAGTGGGACTGGGACTAGTTGATATCAGATAGAGTAGTGGGACTAGTTGATATCAGATAGAGTAGTGGGACTAGTTGATATCAGATAGAGTAGTGGGACTAGTTGATATCAGATAGAGTAGTGGGACTGGGACTAGTTGATATCAGATAGAGTAGTGGGACTAGTTGATATCAGATAGAGTAGTGGGACTAGTTGATATCAGATAGAGTAGTGGGACTAGTTGATACTCAGATAGAGTAGTGGGACTAGTTGATATCAGATAGAGTAGTGTTACTAGTTGATATCAGATAGAGTAGTGGGACTAGTTGATACTCAGATAGAGTAGTGGGACTAGTTGATATCAGATAGAGTAGTGGGACTAGTTGATATCAGATAGAGTAGTGGGACTAGTTGATACTCAGATAGAGTAGTGGGACTAGTTGATATCAGATAGAGTAGTGGGACTAGTTGATATCAGATAGAGTAGTGGGACTAGTTGATACTCAGATAGAATAGTGGGACTGGGACTAGTTGATATCAGATAGAGTAGTGTTACTAGTTGATATCAGATAGAGTAGTGTTACTAGTTGATATCAGATAGAGTAGTGGGACTAGTTGATATCAGATAGAGTAGTGGGACTAGTTGATATCAGATAGAGTAGTGGGACTAGTTGATATCAGATAGAGTAGTGGGACTAGTTGATATCAGATAGAGTAGAGGTTCTAGTTGATACTCAGATAGAGTAGTGTTACTAGTTGATATCAGATAGAGTAGTGGGACTAGTTGATATCAGATAGAGTAGTGGGACTAGTTGATATCAGATAGAGTAGTGGGACTAGTTGATACTCAGATAGAGTAGTGGGACTGGGACTAGTTGATATCAGATAGAGTAGTGGGACTAGTTGATATCAGATAGAGTAGTGGGACTAGTTGATATCAGATAGAGTAGTGGGACTAGTTGATATCAGATAGAGTAGTGGGTCTGGGACTAGTTGATATCAGATAGAGTAGTGGGACTAGTTGATATCAGATAGAGTAGTGGGACTAGTTGATATCAGATAGAGTAGTGGGACTAGTTGATATCAGATAGAGTAGTGGGTCTGGGACTAGTTGATATCAGATAGAGTAGTGGGACTAGTTGATACTCAGATAGAGTGGTGGGACTAGTTGATATCAGATAGAGTAGTGGGACTAGTTGATACTCAGATAGAGTAGTGGGACTGGGACTAGTTGATATCAGATAGAGTAGTGGGACTAGTTGATATCAGATAGAGTAGTGGGACTAGTTGATATCAGATAGAGTAGTGGGACTAGTTGATATCAGATAGAGTAGTGGGACTAGTTGATATCAGATAGAGTAGTGGGACTAGTTGATATCAGATAGAGTAGTGGGACTGGGACTAGTTGATACTCAGATAGAGTAGTGGGACTAGTTAATACTCAGATAGAGTAGTGGGACTGGGACTAGTTGATACTCAGATAGAGTAGTGGGACTAGTTGATACTCAGATAGAGTAGTGGGACTGGGACTAGTTGATACTCAGATAGAGTAGTGTTACTAGTTGATATCAGATAGAGTAGTGGGACTAGTTGATACTCAGATAGAGTAGTGTTACTAGTTGATATCAGATAGAGTAGTGGGACTAGTTGATATCAGATAGAGTAGTGGGACTAGTTGATACTCAGATAGAGTAGTGGGACTAGTTGATATCAGATAGAGTAGTGGGACTAGTTGATACTCAGATAGAGTAGTGGGACTGGGACTAGTTGATATCAGATAGAGTAGTGGGACTAGTTGATATCAGATAGAGTAGTGGGACTAGTTGATATCAGATAGAGTAGTGGGACTAGTTGATATCAGATAGAGTAGTGGGACTGGGACTAGTTGATACTCAGATAGAGTAGTGGGACTAGTTAATACTCAGATAGAGTAGTGGGACTGGGACTAGTTGATACTCAGATAGAGTAGTGGGACTAGTTGATACTCAGATAGAGTAGTGGGACTGGGACTAGTTGATACTCAGATAGAGTAGTGGGACTAGTTAATACTCAGATAGAGTAGTGGGACTGGGACTAGTTGATACTCAGATAGAGTAGTGGGACTAGTTGATACTCAGATAGAGTAGTGGGACTAGTTGATATCAGATAGAGTAGTGGGACTAGTTGATATCAGATAGAGTAGTGGGACTGGGACTAGTTGATATCAGATAGAGTAGTGGGACTAGTTGATATCAGATAGAGTAGTGGGACTGGGACTAGTTGATATCAGATAGAGTAGTGGTACTAGTTGATATCAGATAGAGTAGTGGGACTAGTTGATACTCAGATAGAGTAGTGGGACTGGTTGATATCAGATAGAGTAGTGGGACTAGTTGATATCAGATAGAGTAGTGGGACTAGTTGATACTCAGATAGAGTAGTGGGACTAGTTGATATCAGATAGAGTAGTGGGACTAGTTGATACTCAGATAGAGTAGTGGGACTGGGACTAGTTGATACTCAGATAGAGTAGTGGGACTAGTTGATATCAGATAGAGTAGTGGGACTAGTTGATATCAGATAGAGTAGTGGGACTAGTTGATATCAGATAGAGTAGTGGGACTAGTTGATACTCAGATAGAGTAGTGGGACTGGGACTAGTTGATATCAGATAGAGTAGTGTTACTAGTTGATACTCAGATAGAGTAGTGGGACTAGTTGATACTCAGATAGAGTAGTGGGACTAGTTGATATCAGATAGAGTAGTGGGACTAGTTGATATCAGATAGAGTAGAGGTTCTAGTTGATACTCAGATAGAGTAGTGGGACTAGTTGATACTCAGATAGAGTAGTGGGACTAGTTGATACTCAGATAGAGTAGTGTTACTAGTTGATATCAGATAGAGTAGTGGGACTAGTTGATATCAGATAGAGTAGTGGGACTAGTTGATACTCAGATAGAGTAGTGGGACTAGTTGATATCAGATAGAGTAGTGGGACTAGTTGATACTCAGATAGAGTAGTGGGACTGGGACTAGTTGATATCAGATAGAGTAGTGGGACTAGTTGATATCAGATAGAGTAGTGGGACTAGTTGATATCAGATAGAGTAGTGGGACTAGTTGATATCAGATAGAGTAGTGGGACTGGGACTAGTTGATACTCAGATAGAGTAGTGGGACTAGTTAATACTCAGATAGAGTAGTGGGACTGGGACTAGTTGATACTCAGATAGAGTAGTGGGACTAGTTGATACTCAGATAGAGTAGTGGGACTGGGACTAGTTGATACTCAGATAGAGTAGTGGGACTAGTTAATACTCAGATAGAGTAGTGGGACTGGGACTAGTTGATACTCAGATAGAGTAGTGGGACTAGTTGATACTCAGATAGAGTAGTGGGACTAGTTGATATCAGATAGAGTAGTGGGACTAGTTGATATCAGATAGAGTAGTGGGACTGGGACTAGTTGATATCAGATAGAGTAGTGGGACTAGTTGATATCAGATAGAGTAGTGGGACTGGGACTAGTTGATATCAGATAGAGTAGTGGTACTAGTTGATATCAGATAGAGTAGTGGGACTAGTTGATACTCAGATAGAGTAGTGGGACTGGTTGATATCAGATAGAGTAGTGGGACTAGTTGATATCAGATAGAGTAGTGGGACTAGTTGATACTCAGATAGAGTAGTGGGACTAGTTGATATCAGATAGAGTAGTGGGACTAGTTGATACTCAGATAGAGTAGTGGGACTGGGACTAGTTGATACTCAGATAGAGTAGTGGGACTAGTTGATATCAGATAGAGTAGTGGGACTAGTTGATATCAGATAGAGTAGTGGGACTAGTTGATATCAGATAGAGTAGTGGGACTAGTTGATACTCAGATAGAGTAGTGGGACTGGGACTAGTTGATATCAGATAGAGTAGTGTTACTAGTTGATACTCAGATAGAGTAGTGGGACTAGTTGATACTCAGATAGAGAAGTGGGACTAGTTGATACTCAGATAGAGAAGTGGGACTGGGACTAGTTGATATCAGATAGAGTAGTGGGACTGGGACTAGTTGATACTCAGATAGAGTAGTGCGACTAGTTTATACTCAGATAGAGAAGTGGGACTGGGACTAGTTGATATCAGATAGAGTAGTGGGACTAGTTGATACTCAGATAGAGTAGTGGGACTAGTTGATACTCAGATAGAGAAGTGGGACTGGGACTAGTTGATATCAGATAGAGTAGTGGGACTGGGACTAGTTGATACTCAGATAGAGTAGTGCGACTAGTTTATACTCAGATCGAGCAGTGGGACTGAAACTAGTTGATACTACAGCTAGCTGGTCAGATTCCTCCATGATTACAACCTGTCAGAACCACATAACTCAATGGCAGCCATGTTATCGAACCTAGAACAGAATGTTTCGAGGCTGTCAACTCTGTTCTAAAGACTCATGATGTACAGTGGAGGACTTCGATGAAGGGTGAGCCGCTAGAGACGTTGATGAAATGTTTTCTGCTAGGCAACAGGCTTACAGACATGACAGTGCAGTCCTCGGTCATCTCGCCCTCGCCCTCTCCCTCTCTGTCTTTGTCTGTATGTCTGTCTGTCTCTATCTCTCTCTCTCTCTCTCTCTCTCTCTCTCTCTCTCTGTCTCTCTCTCTCTCTCTCTGTCTGTCTGTCTCTCTCCTCTTTCCCTCTGTCTCTCTCTCTCTCTCTCTGTCTCTCTGTCTCTCTCTCCTATTTCCCTCCGGCTCTCTCTCTCGCTCTCTCGCTCTCTCGCTCTCTCTCTCTCTCTCTCTCTCTCTCTCTCTCAGCTATCTGATACATCCCTAACGTCTATTGAACAAGAATAACTCAGCCTCCCAGCTGAGGAGGCATCTGATTGGTAGAAACAGAGCTTTGATGTATGTCACTATTAATTAACATAATCAATCTAAAGCCAATCAACGTAAGAGGAACATTCATAGAAATCTGTTATATACGATACATATGATCATCATATATATTACTTCATTCAGAGAACTTGTGAAAATGTACTAGATATTAATCTTGATCAATGTCTTCCAAACCAATCAGAGCTAAAGAATGGCTATGGCCAACCAGATTGAAGGAGGAGTTATTGAATGAACTAATAACTAACGAATCAGGATGATTAGATAAATGATTCCAAAGGGAATGAGTCACTGCAAGTCAATTAAAACACTTTGGTCAATTGGAACTGAGTGCGTGGGGTTATCTGAAGATCCAACCACATTGTTAAATGACCAAGGCCCATTGTTAAATGACCAAGGCCCATTGTTAAATGACCAAGGCCCATTGTTAAATGGCCAAGGCCCATTGTTAAATGGCCAAGGCCCAATGATAAATGACCAAGGCCCATTGTTAAATGACCAAGGCCCAATGATAAATGACCAAGGCCCATTGTTAAATGACCAAGGCCCAATGATAAATGACCAAGACCCATTGTTAAATGACCAAGGCCCAATGATAAATGACCAAGGCCCATTGGTAAAGGACCAAGGCCCAATGATAAATGACCAAGGCCCATTGGTAAAGGACCAAGGCCCAATGATAAATGACCAAGGCCCATTGGTAAAGGACCAAGGCCCAATGATAAATGACCAAGGCCCATTGTTAAATGACCAAGGCCCAATGATAAATGTCCAAGGCCCATTGGTAAAGGACCAAGGCCCAATGATAAATGACCAAGGCCCATTGGTAAAGGACCAAGGCCCAATGATAAATGACCAAGGCCCATTGTTAAATGACCAAGGCCCAATGATAAATGTCCAAGGCCCATTGGTAAAGGACCAAGGCCCAATGATAAATGACCAAGGCCCATTGGTAAAGGACCAAGGCCCAATGATAAATGACCAAGGCCCATTGGTAAAGGACCAAGGCCCAGAGCACATACGTATCAAACAACAACAACAACAACAACATAACAACATGAAGCATGATATTTCTGAAGTATCTCCTCCACTCTGCAACTCACCTGTTGCTAGGTTATTCCTGCCCCTAGTTAGCTAAAGACATGCCCTTCCTCTCTTTCTACACACAGAACTCCTGCAGTGGTACCGTCCACCAACCAGGGTGCTCGCTCATCGTCATGGAAACCCCTTGGCTCGGACCTGACCCCGCGTCACACACCACAAATTGGAAGCGTTTGAAATATTCCAGGTAAAACTCTGTGTGTCTCGAGGATCACTGGAACGCTCTGACCCTGAGGAGGGTTTAGGGGATTAGGAACATGGATAATAACGTGGCCATCACACACACACACACACACACACACACACACACACACACACACTGCACACTGCACACTGCACACTGCACACTTCGCACACACACACACACACACACACACACACACACACACACACACTGCACACTGCACACTGCACACTTCGCACACACACACACGCACACTGCACACGCACACGCACACACACACACACACACATACACACACACACACACACACACCCTGGATCCTGTTTCTCATGAAGTGTGCTGGGAGCAGCATTTAACCAGAAGAGTAGAATTAATAGGATTACAAAGACTTAGAACAGTGAGATGTGTGTGTGTGTGTGTGTGTGTGTGTGTGTGTGTGTGTGTGTGTGTGTGTGTGTGTGTGTGTGTGTGTGTGTGTGTGCCTGATTAGAGGCGATCGAGCTGAGTATGCTGGATCTAGAGACAATTCATGGCTCCATTTCAATTCATCATCTCGCTCATTCCTCTCCTTGTATCCTCACTCCTCGCTTCCTTCTCAAAACCAATTAGAGAAGAAGATCCGAGGGGAGGGGGCTTGGAGCTTCTCCGCCCATACGATTGAGAAGGAGGTGGCGAAGAAGGAGGAAGGATCATGCAAAGGTAAATTGAGACGGTTGGAACCGTGCAGGGTGAAGTTTCCTCCTACACACTGATCCTGGGTCAGGTTAGAATGTCCCACAGTTGGGTCCTAGATCTGGAGCTAGAGGAAAACACCAAGGTAGATAACATGTCCTATAACGCCCCCTAGGGGAATGACTATGCAACTGTCTGTCACACTTCTACACTGCAATCAGCTCCAATTTTACACTGCTGCTACACAACTAAAACTACTACTACACTACCACAACACTACCACTACACTACCACAACACTACTACACTACTACTACACTACTACACTACTACTACACTACTACACTACTACTACACTACTACTACACTACGACTACACCACTACACTACTACACTGCTACACTACTACTACACTACTACACTACTACTACACTACTACACTACTACACTACCACAACACTACTACACTACTACTACACTACTACACTGCTACACTACTACTACACTACTACACTACTACACTACTACACTACGACTACACCACTACACTACCACAAAACTACTGCACTACTACTACACTACTGCACTACTACTACACTACTGCCCTACTACTACACTACTGCACTACTACTACACTACTGCACTACTACTACTACACTACTGCACTACTACTACACTACTGCACTACTACTACACTACTGCACTACTACTACACTACTGCCCTACTACTACACTACTGCACTACTACTACACTACTGCACTACTACTACACTACTGCACTACTACTACAATACTGCACTACCACTACACAACTACCCTACACCTCTATTATCAACTCTACTATCAACACTACTCCTACACTACTATCAACTACTACACTACAACTCAACTATCAACTCAGGTAATATCTAGTAGACCAGTTGTTTATGACAGTCTGTCCAGGCTCTGAGGCTACCAGGGCAGATCAAGACCTTAGCAGTGATCCTTTAAAAAACTGCACAGAACAAGGTTTTCTGAAGATGTACTACTACTACACTATTACACTACTACAGTACTACTACACTACTGCAGTACTACTAACACTACACTACCACACTACTACACTACTACACTACCATTACACTACAACTACACTACTACACTACCACCACACTACTACACTACTACTACACTACACTACTACACTACTACAATACTCCGACACTACAATACTACTACACTACTACTACACCACTATTAACACTACTACACTACTACTACACTACGACACTACTACTACACTACACTACTACTGCACTACTACTACACTACTACACTACTACTACACTACACTACTACTACACTACTATCAACACTACTACACTACTACTACACTACTATCAACTCTACTATCAACTCCACTTTCAACTCTACTATCAACACTACTAATACACTACACTACTACACTACTAATGCACTACTCCACTATTACTACACTAATTCTACCACTGTCAACTCTACTATCAACTCTACTATCAACTCTACTATCAACACTACTACTGCACTACTACACTACTCTACTACACTACTACTACACTACCACACTACTACTACAGTACACTACTACTACACTACTATCAACACTACTACACTACTACTACACTACTACTACACTACACTACTACACTACTACACTACTACTACACTACTACTGCACTACTACTACACTACTACACTACTACACTACACTACTACTATACTACTATCAACACTACTACACTACTACTACACTACTACACTACTACTACACTATACTACTACTACACTACTATCAACACTACTACACTACTACTACTACACTACTATCAACTCTACTATCAACTCCACTTTCAACTCTACTTTCAACACTAATACTACACTACTACTACACTACTAGTACACTACTACACTAATACTACTACTATAAACTCTACTATCAACACTACTATCAACACTAATACTACACTACTACACTACTACACGACTACTACACCACTACACTACTACGACACTACTACTACACTACTACTACAATAGTACTGCACTACTACACCACTACACTACCACACTACTACGTTACTACTACACCGCTACACTACTACACTACTACTACACTATTACACTACTATCAACTCTACTATCAACACTACTATCAACACTACAACTACACTACTACTACACTACTACAGTACTATAATCAACTCTAGTATAAATTCTGCAATCAACACTGCTATCAACACTACAGCTACACTACTATCAACACTACTACACTACTACTACACTACTACTACACTATTACACAACTATCCACTCTACTATCAACTCTACTATCAACCCTGCTATCAACACTACAACTAAACTACTACTACACTACTACTATACTATTACACTACTTTCAACTCTACTATCAACTCTACTATCAATACTGCTATCAACACTACAACTCCACTACTACTCCAGTACTACACTACTATCATCAACACTGCTATCAACACTACAACTACACTACTATCAACACTACTACACTACTACTACACTACTACTACACTATTACACAACTATCAACTCTACTTTCAACTCTACTATCAACACTGCTATCAACACTACAACTACACTACTACTACACTACTACTATACTATTACACTACTTTCAACTCTACTATCAACACTGCTATCAACACTACAACTACACTACTATCAACACTACTACACTACTACTACACTACTACTACACTATTACACAACTATCAACTCTACTTTCAACTCTACTATCAACACTGCTATCAACACTACAACTACACTACTACTACACTACTACTATACTATTACACTACTTTCAACTCTACTATCAACACTGCTATCAACACTACAACTCCACTACTACTCCAGTACTACACTACTATCATCAACTCTACTATATACTCTGCTATCAACTCTACTGTCAACACTGCTACTACACTACTACTTTATTACTTCTGCACTACTACTACACTACTACACTACTACTACTACACTACCACTACTGCTACCACTACTACTATAAATTCTACTATCAACACTACTACTGCACTACTACACCACTACTACTATAAACTCAACTATCAACACTACTAGTACACTACTACACTGCTACTACTACTATAAACTCAACTATCAACTCTACTATCAACACTACTACTACACTACCACAACACTACCACTACACTACTACACTAGTACTACACTACTACTACACTACCACACCACTACACTACTACTACACCACTACACTACTACACTACTACTACACTACTACATCACAAATACACTACTTCACCACCACACTTCTACACTGCTACTACACTACCACACTACTACCACACTACTACACTACACCTTACTACACTACTACACTACTGCACTACTACAACACTACTATACTACTACTACACAACAACATGACTACTACACTACTACTACACTACTAACACATTACTACACTACTACACTACTGCACTACTACTACACCATTATACTATTACACTACTACTACTACACTACTACACTACTATACTACTACTACACTACTACACTACTACTACACTACTACACCACTACTGTCCTACTACTACCCTACTACACTACTACACTACTACACTACTACACTACTATACAACTACACTACTACACTACACTACTACTATACTACTACACCACTACTACACTACTACAACACTACTACACTACTATCAACTCTACTATCAACTCTACTATCAACTCCACTATCAATAGTTAGGGTTAATAGAGTTGGCAGGTAGATTTAGTAGAGTTGACAGTTATGGTTAATATTGTTGACAGGTAGATTTAATAGAGTTGATGGGTAGATTTAATAGAGTTGATGGGTAGATTTAATAGAGTTGACATGTAGATTTAATAGAGTTGACAGGTAGATTTAATAGAGTTGACAGGTAGATTTAATAGAGTTGACAGGTAGATTTAATAGAGTTGACAGGTAGATTTAATAGAGTTGACATGTAGATTTAATAGAGTTGATGGGTAGATTTAATAGAGTTGACATGTAGATTTAATAGAGTTGACAGGTAGATTTAATAGAGTCGACGGGTAGATTTAATAGAGTTGAGAGGTAGGTAGGGTTAGAGATAATAGAGTTGAGAGGTAGGGTTGGAGATAATAGAGTTGAGAGGTAGGGTTAGAGATAATAGAGTTGAGAGGTAGGGTTAAAGATAATAGAGTTGATAGGTAGGTAGGGTTAGAGATAATAGAGTTGAGAGGTAGGTAGGGTTAGAGATAATAGAGTTGAGAGGTAGGGTTAGAGATAATAGAGTTGAGAGGTAGGGTCAGTGATAATAGAGTTGAGAGGTAGGGTTAGAGATAATAGAGTTGAGAGGTAAGGTAGGGTTAGCGATAATAGAGTTGAGAGGTAGGTAGGGTTAGAGATAATAGAGTTGAGAGGTAGGTAGGGTTAGAGATAATAGAGTTGAGAGGTAGGTAGGGTTAGAGATAATAGAGTTGAGAGGTAGGTAAGGTTAGAGATAATAGAGTTGAGAGGTAAGGTAGGGTTAGAGATAATAGAGTTGAGAGGTAGGTAGGGTTAGAGATAATAGAGTTGAGAGGTAGGTAGGGTTAGAGATAATAGAGTTGAGAGATAGGGTCAGAGATAATATAGTTGAGAGGTAGGGTTAGAGATAATAGAGTTGAGAGGTAGGTAGGGTTAGAGATAATAGAGTTGAGAGGTAGGTAGGGTTAGAGATAATAGAGTTGAGAGGTAGGTAAGGTTAGAGATAATAGAGTTGAGAGGTAAGGTAGGGTTAGAGATAATAGAGTTGAGAGGTAGGTAGGGTTAGAGATAATAGAGTTGAGAGTTTGATTTACGAAATATATTTTGTTGTGATACTACAGCCCTCTCACAGTTTGGTTTCTTTGAGTCAGGAAGTGAGTCAAGGTAGTGAATCAAGGTTGAGAATCAAAGTAGGAAATCAAGGTAGTGAGTCAAGGTATTGAATCAAGTGATTTCTCTCCACGGTATTGTATTGGAGTGAATGGAGTGGGCAGATTCAGAAACCAACTGCAGGCTGTTATAACACATCAACCCTGAATCAACCCTTAATCAACCCTTAATCAACCCTGAATCAACCCTGAATCAACCCTGAATCAACCCTGAATCAACCCTGAATCAACCCTGCCTGTCCAGGTCTGATTTCTGGTATATGCTGAATCATCCTGAAACAGATGACAACTTTCTGACATGTGTGTGTGTGTGTGTGTGTGTGTGTGTGTGTGTGTGTGTGCGTGCGTGCGTGGGTGTGTGTGTGTGTGCGTGTGTGTGTGCGCGTGCGCGTGCGCGTGTGTGTCTGTGTGTGCGTGCGTGCATGTGTGCGTGCGTGTGTGTGTGTGTGTGTGCGCGCGCGTGCGTGTGTGTGTGTGCGCGTGCATGTGTGTGTGTGTGTGCGCGCGTGCATGTGCGTGTGTGTGTGCGTGCGTGTGCGTGCGTGCGTGCGTGTGTGTGTGTGTGTGTGTGCGTGCGTGCGTGCGTGCGTGCGTGCGTGCGTGTGTGTGTGTGTGTGTGATAAGATGACTGACTGTGAATGGTGTGATGAAACATTGATATATTGTTGATTGACTTTGTGGAAGTCTTAGTCTCCACGACAACGAGAACAAGGGAATTTTCATTGAGCAACACATGACTTCAGTAGAGTCCAGTAGTGTTAAGTTGTTTATTAAGATCCAGGGGTTTCATATCAACAACATATCAACATGAAAATGATCACTTGACCAAGAACAAGGGACAACTATACATATGACAAACTGTAGGACAATACAATGGAACCTTTTAAGGGGAAAGAGGTAGGAGAGTGAGAGAGGGAGAGAGGAGGGGAGTGGGAGAGGGAGAGAGGTGGAGAGGTAGGATAGTGAGAGAGGAGGAGAGCGAGAGAGGAGGAGAGGGAGAGAGGAAGGAGAGTGAGAGAGGAGGAGAGGAGGAGAGGGAGAGAGGGGTAGAGGTAGGATAGTGAGAGAGGAGGAGAGGGAGAGAGGAGGAGAGGAGGAGAGGTAGGAGAGGGAGAGAGGAGGAGAGGGAGAGAGGGAGAGAGGAGGAGAGGAGGAGAGGGAGAGAGGAGGAGAGGAGGAGAGGGAGAGAGGAGGAGAGGAGGAGAGGAGGAGAGGTAGGAGAGGGAGAGAGGAGGAGAGGGAGAGAGGGAGAGAGGAGGAGAGGAGGAGAGGGAGAGAGGAGGAGAGGAGGAGAGGGAGAGAGGAGGAGAGGAGGAGAGGAGGAGAGGTAGGAGAGTGAGAGAGGAGGAGAGGGAGAGAGGGAGAGAGGAGGAGAGGAGGAGAGGGAGAGAGGTAGGAGAGGGAGAGGGAGAGAGGAGGAGACGTAGGAGAGGTAGGAGAGGGAAAGAAAACCCCCTCCTCCTCAGGCTCTCCTCCCATCGCTCCTAGCTCGGATGGGGAGCTGCCTGGGGGTGAGACGATGTGTGAGGCGAGGATCAGAATGGGTAGAAGTTTGGGTCTCTCTTACTGGGGGGCTCTTCTCCAAGGGACAGGGGTCACCTGCACCTCCACTCTTCATCTGTACCCCTCCCCCCTCTCTCACCCCCACAGCCCCCTCTGTACCCTTCTCCACGGCACTCTTCATCTGTACCCCTACCGCACCCCCCACCTCAGGTTTGGGGGTCCCCTGGCCCCCCGAGGCCATCGGGGCTACAGTCGGGGGGTTCCCCAGGTGGGCGTGGCCGGGGTCAGGGGTCAGAGATAAGGGGTCAGGGGTTAAGACTGAAGGTTCAGGGTTAGGGTCCACACTCAGCCCCTGGCTCTGATACGCGGGCACCACAGGAGGCAACATCACCCTGGTGTAGACCACCTAGAACAAATACAACATGAGTCCCAGAGTACCATGATACATAACCTACATGGTAGATGACCTACGTGGTAGATGACCTACGTGGTAGATGACCTACGTGGTAGATGACCTACATGGTAGATGACATACATGGTAGATGACCTATGTGGTAGATTACCTACATGGTAGATGACCTATGTGGTAGATGACCTACATGGTAGATGACCTACATGGTAGATTACCTACATGGTAGATGGCCTACATGGTAGATTACCTACATGGTAGGTGACCTATGTGGTAGATGACCTACGTGGTAGATTACCTACATGGTAGATGACCTACATGGTAGATTACCTACATGGTAGGTGACCTATGTGGTAGATGACCTACGTGGTAGATGACCTACGTGGTAGATGACCTACGTGGTATATGACCTACATGGTAGATGACCTACGTGGTAGATGACCTACATGGTAGATGACCTACGTGGTAGATGACCTACGTGGTAGATGACCCACGTGGTAGATGACCTACGTGGTAGATGACCTACGTGGTATATGACCTACATGGTAGATTACCTACATGGTAGATGACCTACATGGTAGATGACCTACGTGGTAGATGACCTACGTGGTAGATGACCTACGTGGTAGATGACCTACGTGGTAGATTACCTACATGGTAGATTACCTACATGGTAGATGACCTACATGGTAGATGACCTACATGGTAGGTGACCTATGTGGTAGATGACCTACATGGTAGGTGACCTATGTGGTAGATGACCTACATGGTAGATGACCTACGTGGTAGATGACCTACATGGTAGATGACCTACATGGTAGATGACCTACGTGGTAGATGACCTACATGGTAGATGCCCTACGTGGTAGATAACCTACATGGTAGATGACCTACGTGGTATATGACCTACATGGTAGATTACCTACGTGGTAGATGACGTACATGGTAGATGGCCTACATGGTAGATGACCTACATGGTAGATAACCCACGTGGTAGATTACCTACATGGTAGATGACCTACATGGTAGATGACCTATGTGGTAGATAACCTACATGGTAGATGACCTACATGGTAGATGACCTACGTGGTAGATTACCTACATGGTAGATGACCTACATGGTAGATGGCCTACGTGGTAGATGACCTACGTGGTAGATTACCTACGTGGTAGATGACCCACATGGTAGATGACCCACATGGTAGATGACAGACATGGTAGATGACCTACATGGTAGATGACCTACATGGTAGATGACCTATGTGGTAGATGACCCACATGGTAGATAACCTACATGGTAGATGACCTACATGGTAGATGACCTACATGGTAGATGACCTACGTGGTAGATGACCTACATGGTAGATGCCCTACGTGGTAGATTACCTACATGGTAGATGACCTACATGGTAGATGACCTACATGGTAGATGACCTACATGGTAGATGACCGACGTGGTAGATTACCTGCGTGGTAGATGACCTACATGGTAGATTACCTACATGGTAGATGACCTACATGGTAGATGACCTACATGGTAGATGACCGACGTGGTAGATTACCTACGTGGTAGATGTCCTACATGGTAGATGACCTACATGGTAGATGACCTACATGGTAGATGGCCTACATGGTAGATGACCTACATGGTAGATGACCTACATGGTAGATGACCTACATGGTAGATGACCTACGTGGTAGATGACAACAAACCTAAATCTTCAGGCTAAACCTTCTGCTGCTACCTTCATCATCTCATCTGTTCTCTTCCTCTTCCTGATCTCTTTCCTCCACCCCATCTAGTGTGTGTTCTGACTCTTTCCTCCACCCCATCTAGTGTGTGTTCTGACTCTTTCCTCCACCCCATCTAGTGTGTGTTTTCTGACTCTTTCCTCCACCCCATCTAGTGTGTGTTCTGACTCTTTCCTCCACACCATCTAGTGTGTGTTCTGACTCTTTCCTCCACCCCATCTAGTGTGTGTTCTGACTCTTTCCTCCATCCCATCTAGTATGTGTTCTGACTCTTTCCTCCACCCCATCTAGTGTGTGTTCTGACTCTTTCCTCCACCCCATCTAGTGTGTGTTCTGACTCTTTCCTCCATCCCATCTAGTAAGTGTTCTGACTCTTTCCTCCACCCCATCTAGTGTGTGGTCTGACTGTTTCCTCCACCCAATCTAGTGTGTGTTCTGACTCTTTCCTCCATCCCATCTAGTATGTGTTCTGACTCTTTCCTCCACCCCATCTAGTGTGTGTTCTGACTCTTTCCTCCACCCCATCTAGTGTGTGTTCTGACTCTTTCCTCCATCCCATCCAGTGTGTGTTCTGACTCTTTCCTCCACCCCATCTAGTGTGTGTTCTGACTCTTTCCTCCACCCCATCTAGTGTGTGTTCTGACTCTTTCCTCCATCCCTTCTAGTGTGTGTTCTGACTCTTTCCGCCACCCCATCTAGTGTTTTCTGACTCTTTCCTCCACCCCATCTAGTGTGTGTTCTGACTCTTTCCTCCATCCCATCTAGTGTGTGTTTTCTGACTCTTTCCTCCACCCCATCTAGTGTGTGTTCTGACTCTTTCCTCCACCCCATCTAGTGTGTGTTCTGACTCTTTCCTCCACCCCATCTAGTGTGTGTTTTCTGACTCTTTCCTCCACCCCATCTAGTGTGTGTTCTGACTCTTTCCTCCACACCATCTAGTGTGTGTTCTGACTCTTTCCTCCACCCCATCTAGTGTGTGTTCTGACTCTTTCCTCCATCCCATCTAGTATGTGTTCTGACTCTTTCCTCCACCCCATCTAGTGTGTGTTCTGACTCTTTCCTCCACCCCATCTAGTGTGTGTTCTGACTCTTTCCTCCATCCCATCTAGTAAGTGTTCTGACTCTTTCCTCCACCCCATCTAGTGTGTGGTCTGACTGTTTCCTCCACCCAATCTAGTGTGTGTTCTGACTCTTTCCTCCATCCCATCTAGTATGTGTTCTGACTCTTTCCTCCACCCCATCTAGTGTGTGTTCTGACTCTTTCCTCCACCCCATCTAGTGTGTGTTCTGACTCTTTCCTCCATCCCATCTAGTGTGTGTTCTGACTCTTTCCTCCACCCCATCTAGTGTGTGTTCTGACTCTTTCCTCCATCCCTTCTAGTGTGTGTTCTGACTCTTTCCGCCACCCCATCTAGTGTTTTCTGACTCTTTCCTCCACCCCATCTAGTGTGTGTTCTGACTCTTTCCTCCATCCCATCTAGTGTGTGTTTTCTGACTCTTTCCTCCACCCCATCTAGTGTGTGTTCTGACTCTTCCTCCACCCCATCTAGTGTGTGTTCTGACTCTTCCTCCACCCCATCTAGTGTGTGTTCTGACTCTTTCCTCTACCCCATCTAGTGTGTGTTCTGACTCTTTCCTCCATCCCTTCTAGTATGTGTTCTGACTCTTTCCTCCACACCATCTAGTGTGTGTTCTGACTCTTTCCTCCACCCCATCTAGTGTGTGTTCTGACTCTTCCTCCACCCCATCTAGTGTGTGTTCTGACTCTTTCCTCTACCCCATCTAGTGTGTGTTCTGACTCTTTCCTCCATCCCTTCTAGTATGTGTTCTGACTCTTTCCTCCACACCATCTAGTGTGTGTTCTGACTCTTTCCTCCACCCCATCTAGTGTGTGTTCTGACTCTTTCCTCCACCCCATCTAGTGTGTGTTCTGACTCTTCCTCCACCCCATCTAGTGTGTGTTCTGACTCTTTCCTCCACCCCATCTAGTGTGTGTTCTGACTCTTTCCTCCA